>NW_027102019.1:102500-119794 GCF_035609145.1 Eleutherodactylus coqui | reverse complement strand
CCCGGGCGGCCATATTGGCGGCTGAGACCCCCTCTTCAGCGAACGCCAGGGGGCGCTCAGGGGCGCACGGGGGCTGCTCAACTCGCCCCAGGCCGGCCTCCCTGAGGCGGGCACATTAGCGGCTGAGACCCCCTCTCCACCAATGACCGGGGGACGCTCAGGGACACCCGGGGGCTGCTCCACTCGCCCCAGGCCGGCCTCCCTGAGGCGGGCACATTAGCGGCTGAGACCCCCTCTCCACCAAAGACCGGGGGACGCTCAGGGACACACGGGGGCTGCTCCACTCGCCCCAGGCCGGCCTCCCTGAGGCGGGCACATTAGCGGCTGAGACCCCCTCTCCACCAAAGACCGGGGGGCACTCGGGGACACACGGGGGCTGCTCCACTCGCCCCAGGCCGGCCTCCCTGAGGCGGGCACATTAGCGGCTGAGACCCCCTCTCGACCAAAGACCGGGGGACGCTCAGGGACACACGGGGGCTGCTCCACTCGCCCCAGGCCGGCCTCCCTGAGGCGGGCACATTAGCGGCTGAGACCCCCTCTTGACCAAAGACCGGGGGACGCTCAGGGACACACGGGGGCTGCTCCACTCACCCCAGGCCGGCCTCTCTAGGTACCCAGGCGGGCACATTAGCGGCTGAGACCCCCTCTTGAGCGAGCAACGGGGGGAACTCCGGGACACACGGGGGCTGCTCCACTCGCCCCAGGCCGGCCTCCCTGAGGCGGGCACATTAGCGGCTGAGACCCCCTCTCCACCAAAGACCGGGGGGCGCTCAGGGACACACGGGGGCTGCTCCACTCGCCCCAGGCCGGCCTCCCTGAGGCGGGCACATTAGCGGCTGAGACCCCCTCTCCACCAGAGACCGGGGGGCACTCAGGGACACACGGGGGCTGCTCCACTCGCCCCAGGCCGGCCTCTCTAGGTACCCAGGCGGGCACATTAGCGGCTGAGACCCCCTCTCGACCAAAGACCGGGGGACGCTCAGGGACACACGGGGGCTGCTCCACTCGCCCCAGGCCGGCCTCTCTAGGTACCCAGGCGGGCACATTAGCGGCTGAGACCCCCTCTCGACCAAAGACCGGGGGACGCTCAGGGACACACGGGGGCTGCTCCACTCGCCCCAGGCCGGCCTCTCTAGGTACCCAGGCGGGCACATTAGCGGCTGAGACCCCCTCTCGACCAAAGACCGGGGGACGCTCAGGGACACACGGGGGCTGCTCCACTCGCCCCAGGCCGGCCTCTCTAGGTACCCAGGCGGGCACATTAGCGGCTGAGACCCCCTCTCGACCAAAGACCGGGGGACGCTCAGGGACACACGGGGGCTGCTCCACTCGCCCCAGGCCGGCCTCCCTGAGGCGGGCACATTAGCGGCTGAGACCCCCTCTCCACCAAAGACCGGGGGGCGCTCAGGGACACACGGGGGCTGCTCCACTCGCCCCAGGCCGGCCTCCCCAGGTACCCGGGCGGGCACATTAGCGGCTGAGACCCCCTCTCGACCAAAGACCGGGGGACGCTCAGGGACACACGGGGGCTGCTCCACTCGCCCCAGGCCGGCCTCCCTGAGGCGGGCACATTAGCGGCTGAGACCCCCTCTTGACCAAAGACCGGGGGACGCTCAGGGACACACGGGGGCTGCTCCACTCACCCCAGGCCGGCCTCTCTAGGTACCCAGGCGGGCACATTAGCGGCTGAGACCCCCTCTTGAGCGAGCAAACGGGGGGAACTCAGGGACACACGGGGGCTGCTCCACTCGCCCCAGGCCGGCCTCCCTGAGGCGGGCACATTAGCGGCTGAGACCCCCTCTCGACCAAAGACCGGGGGACGCTCAGGGACACACGGGGGCTGCTCCACTCGCCCCAGGCCGGCCTCTCTAGGTACCCAGGCGGGCACATTAGCGGCTGAGACCCCCTCTCGAGCAAAGACCGGGGGACGCTCAGGGACACACGGGGGCTGCTCCACTCGCCCCAGGCCGGCCTCCCTGGGTACCCAGGCGGGCACATTAGCGGCTGAGACCCCCTCTTCAGCAAACGCCAGGGGACACTTAGGGACACACGGGGGCTGCTCCACTCGCCCCAGGCCGGCCTCCCTGGGGCGGGCACATTAGCGGCTGAGACCCCCTCTCCACCAAAGACCGGGGGGCGCTCAGGGACACACGGGGGCTGCTCCACTCGCCCCAGGCCGGCCTCCCCAGGTACCCGGGCGGGCACATTAGCGGCTGAGACCCCCTCTCGACCAAAGACCGGGGGACGCTCAGGGACACACGGGGGCTGCTCCACTCGCCCCAGGCCGGCCTCCCTGAGGCGGGCACATTAGCGGCTGAGACCCCCTCTTGACCAAAGACCGGGGGACGCTCAGGGACACACGGGGGCTGCTCCACTCACCCCAGGCCGGCCTCTCTAGGTACCCAGGCGGGCACATTAGCGGCTGAGACCCCCTCTTGAGCGAGCAAACGGGGGGAACTCAGGGACACACGGGGGCTGCTCCACTCGCCCCAGGCCGGCCTCCCTGAGGCGGGCACATTAGCGGCTGAGACCCCCTCTCGACCAAAGACCGGGGGACGCTCAGGGACACACGGGGGCTGCTCCACTCGCCCCAGGCCGGCCTCTCTAGGTACCCAGGCGGGCACATTAGCGGCTGAGACCCCCTCTCGAGCAAAGACCGGGGGACGCTCAGGGACACACGGGGGCTGCTCCACTCGCCCCAGGCCGGCCTCCCTGGGTACCCAGGCGGGCACATTAGCGGCTGAGACCCCCTCTTCAGCAAACGCCAGGGGACACTTAGGGACACACGGGGGCTGCTCCACTCGCCCCAGGCCGGCCTCCCTGGGGCGGGCACATTAGCGGCTGAGACCCCCTCTCCACCAAAGACCGGGGGGCGCTCAGGGACACACGGGGGCTGCTCCACTCGCCCCAGGCCGGCCTCCCCAGGTACCCGGGCGGGCACATTAGCGGCTGAGACCCCCTCTCGACCAAAGACCGGGGGACGCTCAGGGACACACGGGGGCTGCTCCACTCGCCCCAGGCCGGCCTCCCTGAGGCGGGCACATTAGCGGCTGAGACCCCCTCTTGACCAAAGACCGGGGGACGCTCAGGGACACACGGGGGCTGCTCCACTCACCCCAGGCCGGCCTCTCTAGGTACCCAGGCGGGCACATTAGCGGCTGAGACCCCCTCTTGAGCGAGCAACGGGGGGAACTCAGGGACACACGGGGGCTGCTCCACTCGCCCCAGGCCGGCCTCCCTGAGGCGGGCACATTAGCGGCTGAGACCCCCTCTCCACCAAAGACCGGGGGACGCTCAGGGACACACGGGGGCTGCTCCACTCGCCCCAGGCCGGCCTCCCTGAGGCGGGCACATTAGCGGCTGAGACCCCCTCTTGACCAAAGACCGGGGGACGCTCAGGGACACACGGGGGCTGCTCCACTCACCCCAGGCCGGCCTCTCTAGGTACCCAGGCGGGCACATTAGCGGCTGAGACCCCCTCTTGAGCGAGCAACGGGGGGAACTCAGGGACACACGGGGGCTGCTCCACTCGCCCCAGGCCGGCCTCCCTGAGGCGGGCACATTAGCGGCTGAGACCCCCTCTCGACCAAAGACCGGGGGACGCTCAGGGACACACGGGGGCTGCTCCACTCGCCCCAGGCCGGCCTCCCTGAGGCGGGCACATTAGCGGCTGAGGCCCCCTCTCCACCAGAGACCGGGGGACGCTCAGGGACACACGGGGGCTGCTCCACTCGCCCCAGGCCGGCCTCCCTGAGGCGGGCACATTAGCGGCTGAGACCCCCTCTCCACCAAAGACCGGGGGACGCTCAGGGACACACGGGGGCTGCTCCACTCGCCCCAGGCCGGACTCCCTGAGGCGGGCACATTAGCGGCTGAGACCCCCTCTCCACCAAAGACCGGGGGGCACTCGGGGACACACGGGGGCTGCTCCACTCGCCCCAGGCCGGCCTCCCTAGGTACCCAGGCGGGCACATTAGCGGCTGAGACCCCCTCTTCAGCAAACGCCAGGGGACGCTCAGGGACACACGGGGGCTGCTCCACTCGCCCCAGGCCGGCCTCCCTAGGTACCCAGGCGGGCACACTAGCGGCTGAGACCCCCTCTTCAGCAAACGCCAGGGGACACTCAGGGACACACGGGGGCTGCTCCACCCACCCCAGGCCGGCCTCCCTAGGTACCCGGGCGGGCACATTAGCGGCTGAGACCCCCTCTTCAGCAAACGCCAGGGGACGCTCAGGGACACACGGGGGCTGCTCCACTCGCCCCAGGCCGGCCTCCCTAGGTACCCGGGCGGGCACATTAGCGGCTGAGACCCCCTCTCGACCAAAGACCGGGGGACGCTCAGGGACACACGGGGGCCGCTCCACTCACCCCCAGGCCGACCTCCGGGGCCTCCCTCCCGGCCCCTGGAGCAGCCAGCGCCCCCTCGCCGTCAACACTCTCTCCCCGTTGGGACTTTGAAACTTTTCTGACCGTGCAAGCTTCATCGGACGGCAAAGCGGGCAAGCTGCGGTCCGTGCCCGGCCTCCTGGGCATCCTGCCCGGGCACATCGGAGGCTCAGCCAGGGTCTTGAGCCACTGCTGGCAGGTGCACTTTGGGGGCCCTCCGCAGCCGCCCCGGGCCACCCCTGCAGCCAGCACACTGCTGCCAACAGCCCGCCGCTCTCCGTCACCAGCCAGCCCCTCTGCACACATCTGCCGGGGGTGCTTTTTTTGAGAAATAGTGTCACTTTGTCAAAGACCGCACACCGCTCGTTCCCTTATACCCCGACAAGGTGTTCGTGCTGACGTTTTGCGAGGCCTTATTTTACCGTCGTCGGCGCTATCAGGGGAAACGGGCCCGCTCCTTCCGCCCTCCTGGAACCCTGGCTCGGCCCGGAGCGACCAGGATCACCCTCATACCGGTTCTCACCACCTGCATCGACACGCGGCTCTGCCCCGGCCGCCGCAGCTCTCGCCGGCCCGGCCGGGTCCGCACCCCTGGCCGGCACGCCTGGAGCGTTTGGACTTTGTCGTTTTTTTCTCCAAGAGTCGCCTCTGGCACATGCCATGGACCTCAGCAGGGGCTGCTCCCCGCCCCCTGGGTGTCCTGCCCGGGCACATCGGAGGCTCAGCCTGGGTCTTCAGCCCCTACTGGTAGGTGCGCTTTGGGGGCCCTCCGCAGCCGCCCGGGGCCCACCCCTGCAGCCAGCACACGGCTGCCAGCAGCCACCACACAGCTGCCAACAGCCCGCTCTCCGTCACCACCCAGCCCCTTCTGCATACATCTGCCGGGGGTGCTTTTTTGACTTCCCCCCTTTTGGCCTATGGGGAAATGCCAAGGGGAAAACCTCCAGAGTCAGGCCGACCTCATGGAACTCCTACCCGGACTCGAGCCACCGGTTTGTCCCCTTCCCGGTTCTCAGGACATGCATTGACACCCAGATCTTCACCGGCAGCCGCAGCTCCCGCCGGCCCGGCCAGCCGGGTCCGCCCCCCTGGCCGGCACGCCTGGAGCGTTTGGACTTTGTCATTTTTTTCTCCAAGACTCGCCTCTGGCACATGCCATGGACTTCAGCGGGGGCTGCTCCCCGCCTCCAGGGTGTCCTGCCCGGGCACATCGGAGGCTCAGCCTGGGTCATCAGCCCCTACTGGTAGGTGCACTCAGGGGGCCCTCCGCAGCCGCCCAGGCCCACCCCTGCAGCCAGCACACGGCTGCCAGCAGCCACCACACAGCTGCCAACAGCCCGCTCTCCGTCACCCCCCAGCCCCTCCTGCATACATCTGCTGGGGGTGCTTTTTTGACTTCCCCCCTTTTGGCCTATGGGGAAATGCTAAGGGGAAAACCTCCAGAGTCAGGCCGACCTCCTGGAACTCCAACCCGGCCTGGAGCCACCGGTTTGTCCCCTTCCCGGTTCTCACGACATGCATCGACACTCGGCTCAGCCCCGGCAGCCGCAGCTCCCGCCGGCCCGGCCAGCCCGGTCCGCACCCCTGGCCAGCGCCTGGAGCGTTTGGACTTTGTCATTTTTTCAAAGACTCATCTCTGCCAACTGCCGTGGGCTTCAGCGGGGGCTGCTCCCCGCCTCCTGGGTGTCCTGCCCGGGCACATCGGAGGCTCAGGCAATGTCTTGAGCCACCGCTGGTAGCTGCACTCAGGGGGCCCTCCGCAGCCGCCCAGGCCCACCCCTGCAGCCACCACACAGCTGCCAACAGCCCGCTCCCCGTCAACCCCCAGCCCCTCCGCATACATCTGCTGGGGGTGCTTTTTTGACTTCCCCCGTTTAGGCCTATGGGGAAAAGCCAAGGGGAAAACCTCCAGAGCCAGGCCGACCTCCTGGAACTCCCACCCGGCCTGGAGCCACCGGTTTGTCCCCTTCCCGGTTCTCAGGACATGCACTAATACTCGGCTCAGCCCCAGCAGCCGCAGCTCCCGCCGGCCCGGCCAGCCCGGTCCGCCACCCTGCCCGGCGCCTGGAGCGTTTGGACTTTGTCGTTTTTTCTCCAAGACTCGCCTCTGGCACATGCCGTGGACTTCAGCGGGGGCTGCTCCCCGCCTCCTGGGTGTCCTGCCCGGGCACATCGGAGGCTCAGCCTGGGTCATCAGCCCCTACTGCTAGGTGCACTCAGGGGGCCCTCGGCAGCCGCCCAGGCCCACCCCTGCAGCCAGCACACGGCTGCCAGCAGCCACCACACAGCTGCCAACAGCCCGCTCTCCGTCACCCTCCAGCCCAACTCTGCATACATCTGCCGGGGGTGCTTTTTTGACTTCCCCCCTTTTGGCCTATGGGGAAAAGCTAAGGGGAAAACCTCCAGAGTCAGGCCGACCTCCTGGAACTCCCACCCGGCCTGGAGCCACAGGTTTGTCCCCTTCCCGGTTCTCACGACATGCATCGACACTCGGCTCAGCCCCGGCAGCCGCAGCTCCCGCCGGCCCGGCCAGCCCGGTCCGCCACCCTGCCCGGCGCCTGGAGCGTTTGGACTTTGTCGTTTTTTCTCCAAGACTCGCCTCTGGCACATGCCATGGACTTCAGCGGGGGCTGCTCCCCGCCTCCTGGGTGTCCTGCCCGGGCACATCGGAGGCTCAGCCTGGGTCATCAGCCCCTACTGCTAGGTGCACTCTGAAGGGGCCCTCCGCAGCCGCCCCGGGCCACCCCTGCAGCCAGCACACGGCTGCCAGCAGCCACCGCACAGCTGCCAACAGCCCGCTCCCCGTCACCCCCCAGCCCCTTCTGCATACATCTGCCGGGGGTGCTTTTTTGACTTCCCCCCTTTTGGCCTATGGGGAAAAGCCAGGGGGAAAACCTCCACAGTCAGGCCGACCTCCTGGAACTCGAGCTCGGCCTGGAGCCACCGGTTTGTCCCCTTCCCGGTTCTCAGGACCTGCATTGACACTCGGATCTTCCCCGGCAGCCGCAGCCCCCGCCGGCCCGGCCAGCCGGGTCCGCACCCCTGGGCAACGCCTGGAGCGTTTGGACTTTGTCGTTTTTTTCAAAGACTCATCTCTGCCAACTGCCGTGGGCTTCAGCGGGGGTGTCTGCTCCCCGCCTCCTGGGTGTCCTGCCCGGGCACATCGGAGGGTCAGCCTGGGTCTTGAGCCCCTACTGGTAGGTGCACTCTGAAGGCGCCCTCCGCAGCCGCCCAGGCCCACCCCTGCAGCCACCACACAGCTGCCAACAGCCCGCTCCCCGTCAACCCCCAGCCCCTCCGCATACATCTGCTGGGGGTGCTTTTTTGACTTCCCCCGTTTTGGCCTATGGGGAAATGCTAAGGGGAAAACCTCCAGAGTCAGGCCGACCTCCTGGAACTCCAACCCGGCCTCGAGCCACCGGTTTGTCCCCTTCCCGGTTCTCACGACATGCATCGACACTCGGCTCAGCCCCGGCAGCCGCAGCCCCCGCCGGCCCGGCCAGCCGGGGTCAACCGCCCTGGCCGGCGCCTGGAGCGTTTGGACTTTGTCATTTTTTCTCCAAGACTCGATTCTGGCACATGCCATGGACTTCAGCGGGGGCTGTTCCCCGCCTCCCGGGTGTCCTGCCCGGGCACATCGGAGGCTCAGGCAATGTCTTCAACCACCGCTGGCAGGTGCACTCAGGGGGCCCTCCGCAGCCGCCCAGGCCCACCCCTGCAGCCAGCACACGGCTGCCAGCAGCCACCACGCAGCTGCCAACAGCCCGCTCTCCGTCACCCCCCAGCCCCTTCTGCATACATCTGCTGGGGGTGCTTTTTTGACTTCCCCCCTTTTGGCCAATGGGAAAATGCCAAGGGGAAAACCTCCAGAGTCAGGCCGACCTCATGGAACTCCAACCCGGGCTGGAGCCACCGGTTTGTCCCCTTCCCGGTTCTCAGGACATGCATTGACACTCGGCTCAGCCCCGGCAGCCGCAGCTCCCGCCGGCCCGGCCAGCCGGGTCCGCCCCCCTGGCCTGCACGCCTGGAGCGTTTGGACTTTGTCATTTTCATGACTTGTCTCCTCAAACTTTGTTCGACCGCAAGGGGGTGTGCCGCGGTCCGTGCCCAGCCTCCAGGGGTTGCCCCCGGCCCCTGGAGCTGCCGGCACCCCCTCGCCCTCAACACTCTCTCCCCGTTGGGACTTTGAAACTTTTTCTGACCGTGCGAGCTTCGTCAAACGGCAAGGGGGCAAGCGGCGGGCTCTGCCCGGCCTCCTGGGGTCCTGCCCGGGGACATCGGAGGCTCAGCCAGGGTTTTGAGCCACCGCTGGCAGGTGCACTCAGGGGGCCCTCCGCAGCCGCCCATGCCCACCCCTGCAGCCAGCACACTGCTGCCAACAGCCCGCTCTCCATCACCCCCCAGCCCCTCTGCATACATCTGCTGGGGGTGCTTTTTTGACTTCCCCCATTGTGGCCAATGGGACAATGCCAAGGGGAAAACCTCCAGAGTCCTGCCGACCTCCTGGAACTCCAACCCGGCCTGGAGCCACCGGTTTGTCCCCTTCCCGGTTCTCAGGACATGCATTGACACTCGGCTCAGCCCCGGCAGCCGCAGCCCCCGCCAGCCCGGCCAGCCGGGTCCGCCCCCCTGGCCTGCACGCCTGGAGCGTTTGGACTTTGTCATTTTCATGACTTGTCTCCTCAAACTTTGTTCAACTGCAAGGGGGGCTGCCACGGCTGTTCCCCGCCCCCTGGGTGTCCTTCCCTGCAACACCGGAGGCTCAGGCAGGGTCTTGAGCAACTTCTGTTGGGTGCTCTCAGGGGGCCCCTCCGCACCCGCAGGCCCACCTCCAGGGCCTCCAGCCCGGCCCCAGTGGCAGCCAGCACCCCCTCGCCGTCAACCCTCTCTCCCCGTTGGGACTTTGAAACTTTTTCCGACCGTGCAAGCTTCGTCAAACGGCAAGGGGGCAAGCGGCGGTCTGTGCCCGGCCTCCTGGGCGTCCTGCCCGGGGACATCGGAGGCTCAGGCTGGGTCTTGAGCCACCACTGGTAGGTGCGCTTTGGGGGCCCTCCGCAGCCGCCCCGGGCCACCCCTGCAGCCAGCGCACTGCTGCCAACAGCCCGCTCCCCATCACCAGCCAGCCCCTTCTGCATACATCTGGCGGGGGTGCTTTTTTGACTTCCCCCATTTTGGCCTATGGGGAAAAGCCAGGGGGAAAACCTCCAGAGTCAGGCCGACCTCCTGGAACTCTAGCCCGGCCTGGAGCTACTGGTTTGTCCCCTTCCCGGTTCTCAGGACATGCATCGCCACTCGGCTCAGCCCCAGCCGCCGCAGCTCCCGCCGGCCCGGCCAGCCGGGTCCGTCCCCCTGGCCGGCGCCTGGAGGCGTTTGGACTTTGTCATTTTTTCTCAAAGACCCATCTCTGCCAACTGCCGTGGGCTTCAGCAGTGGCTGCCGCGGGCTGTGCACGGCCTCCTGGTGGGGTCCCGCCTGCCCTCGCAGGCAGCTAGGACAGGGTTCTCAGCAGGGGCTTGGATGCGCTCTCAGGGCGGCCTCCGCAGCCCCCCAAGGTGGCTTCGTACACCTCTCGAACGTGGCGCCCGGCCGCTCGGAGAGCGGGGTCTGCCCGGGCAGCCAGCCAGCCTGTTGGCCCCGCGGCCTGCACAGGCGGAGTGGGGACCCTCGCGCTCGATGACTCTGCTCCCAGGGAGGTGGCAGAGGGGCGGCCGCGGTGCTTTGACTTTGAGCGGTCCCCACTCCTCAGCACATTGAGAAATTGTCACTTTGTCAAGGACCGCACACCGCTCGTTCCCTTATATGCAAAAAAGGTGTTCGTCCTGACGTTTTGCGAGGCCTTATTTTACCGCCGTCGGCGCTATCAGGGGAAGCGGGCCCGCTCCTTCCGCCTTCCTGGAACCGTGCCTCGGCCCCGAGGGCCCAGGATTACCCTCATACCGGTTCTCACGACATGCATCGATACTCGGCTCAGCCCCGGCAGCCGCAGCTCCCGCCGGCCCGGCCAGCCGGGTACGCCCCCCTGGCCGGCACGCCTGGAGCGTTTGGACTTTGTCATTTTTCTCAAAGACTCATCTCTGCCAACTGCCGTGGGATTCAGCAGGGGCTGCCACGGCTGTTCCCCGCCTCCTGGGTTTCCTGCCCTGCAACACCGGAGGGTCAGGGGGGGGGGGGGTCTTGAGCAACTACTGGTAGGTGCAGCACCTCGGGGGCCCTCTGCAGCCAGCACACGGCTGCCAACAGCCCGCTCCCCATCACCCGCCAGCCCCTCTGCATACATCTGCCGGGGGTGCTTTTTTGACTTCCCCCATGTTGGCCTATGGGGAAAAGCCAGGGGGAAAACCTCCAGAGTCAGGCCGACCTCCTGGAACCCTAGCCCGGCCTGGAGCTACTGGTTTGCCCCCTTCCCGGTTCTCAGGACATGCCTTGACACTCGGCTCTTCCCCAGCCGCCGCAGCTCCCCTCGGCCCGGCCAGCCGGGTCCGCCCCCCTGACCGGCGCCTGGAGCGTTTGGACTTTGTCGTTTTTTTTCTCCAAGACTCATCTCTGCCAACTGCCAAGGACTTCAGCAGGGGCTGCCACCTGCTGTTCCCCGCCAATGGGTGTCCTGCCCTGCAACACCGGAGGCTCAGGCAGGGTCTTGAGCAACTGCTGGTAGGTGCTCTCAGGGGGCCCCTCCACACCCCCAGGCCCACCTCCAGGGCCTCCCTCCCGGCCCCTGGAGCAGCCAGCACCCCATCACCGTCAGCACTCTCTCCCCGTTGGGACTTTGAAACTTTTCTGACCGTGCAAGCTTCGTCAAACGGCAAGGGGGCAACCGGCGTTCTGTGCCCGGCCTCCTGGGGTCCTGCCCGGGCACATCGGAGGCTCAGCCTGGGTTTTCAGCCACCACGGGCAGGTGCACTCAGGGGGCCCTCCGCAGCCGCCCATGCACACCTCTGCAGCCAGCACACTGCTGCCAACAGACCGCTCCCCATCACCAGCCAGCCCCTCTGCATACATCTGCTGGGGGTGCTTTTTTGACTTCCCCCATTTTGGCCAATGGGAAAATGCCAGGGGGAAAACCTCCAGAGTCAGGCCGACCTCCTGGAACTGCCGCCCGGCCAGGAGCCTCCGGTTTGTCCCCTTCCCGGTTCTCAGGACATGCATCGCCACTCGGCTCAGCCCCAGCCGCCGCAGCTCCCGCCGGCCCGGCCAGCCGGGTCCGTCCCCCTGGCCGGCGCCTGGAGGCGTTTGGACTTTGTCATTTTTTTTCAAAGACTCATCTCTGCCAACTGCCCTGGGCTTCAGCAGTGGTTGCCGCGGGCTGTGCACGGCCTCCTGGTGGGGTCCCGCCTGCCCGCGCAGGCATCTAGGACAGGGTTCTCAGCAAGGGCTTGGAGGCGCTCTCAGGGGGGCCTCCGCAGGCCCCCAAGGTGGCTTCGCACACCTCTCGAACGTGGCGCCCGGCCGCTCGGAGAGCGGGGTCTCCCCGGGCAGCCAGCCAGCCTGTCGGCCCCGCGGCCTGGACAGGCGGAGTGGGGACACTCGCGCTCGACGACTCTGCTCCCGGGGAGGTGGCAGAGGGGCGGCCGCGGAGCTTTGACTTTGAGCGGTCCCCACTCCAGCACTCTGAGAAATAGTCACTTTGTCAAAGACGGCACACCGCTCGTTCCCTTATATGCAAAAAAGGTGTTCGTCCTGACGTTTTGCGAGGCCTTAATTTACCGCCGTCGGCGCTATCAGGGGAATCGGGCCCGCTCCTTCCGCCCTCCTGGAACCGTGCCTCGGCCCGGAGCGACCAGGATTACCCTCATACCGGTTCTCACGACATACATCGACACTCGGCTCAGCCCCGGCAGCCGCAGCTCCCACCGGCCCAGCCAGCCGGGTCCGCCACCCTGGCCGGCACGCCTGGAGCGTTTGGACTTTGTCATTTTCATGACTTGTCTCCTCAAACTTTGCTCGACCGCAAGGGGGGCTGCCGCAGTCCGTGCCCAGCCTCCAGGGGTTGCCCCCGGCCCCTGGAGCTGCCAGCACCCCCTCGCCGTCAACGCTCTCTCCCCGTTGGGACTTTGAAACTTTTCTGACCGCGCAAGCTTCGTCAAACGGCAAGGGGGGCAGCCGGCGTTCTGTGCCCGGCCTCCTGGGGTCCTGCCGGGGCACATCGGAGGCTCAGCCAGGGTGCTGAGCCACCACTGGCAGGTGCACTCAGGGGGCCCTCCGCAGACGCCCATGCACACCTCTGCAGCCAGCACACTGCTGCCAACAGCCCGCTCCCCATCACCAGCCAGCCCCTCTGCATACTATATCTGGCGGGGGTGCTTTTTTGACTTCCCCCCTTTTGGCCTATGGGAAAATGCTAAGGGGAAAACCTCCACAGTCAGGCCGACCTCCTGGAACTCCAACCCGGCCTGGAGCCACCGGTTTGTCCCCTTCCCGGTTCTCAGGACCTGCATTGACACTCGGATCTTCCCCGGCAGCCGCAGCCCCCGCCAGCCAGGCCAGCCGTGTCCGCCCCCCTGGCCGGCACGCCTGGAGCGTTTGGACTTTGTCATTTTCATGACTTGTCTCCTCAAACTTTGTTCAACTGCAAGGGGGGCTGCCCCGGCTGTTCCCCGCCTCCTGGGTGTCCTTCCCTGCAACACCGGAGGCTCAGGCAGGGTCTTGACCCACGACTGTTGGGTGCTCATAGGGGGCCCCTCCACACCCCCAGGCCCACCTCCAGGGGCTCCCCCCGGCCCCTGGAGCGGCCAGCGCCCCCTCGCCGTCAACACTCTCTCCCCGTTGGGACTTTGAAACTTTTTCCGACCGTGCAAGCTTCGTCAAACGGCAAAGGGGGCAAGCGGCGGTCTGTGCCCGGCCTCCTGGGGTCCTGCCCGGGCACATCGGAGGCTCAGCCTGGGTCTTGAGCCACCACTGGTAGGTGCACTCAGGGGGCCCTCCGCAGCCACCCAGGCCCATCCCTGCAGCCAGCACACTGCTGCCAACAGCCCGCTCCCCATCACCCGCCAGCCCCTCTGCATACATCTGCCGGGGGTGCTTTTTTGACTTCCCCCGTTTTGGCCTATGGGGAAAAGCCAGGGGGAAAACCTCCAGAGTCAGGCCGACCTCCTGGAACTCGAGCTCGGCCTGGAGCCACCGGTTCGTCCCCTTCCCGGTTCTCAGGACATGCATCGACACTCGGCTCAGCCCCGGCAGCCGCAGTCCCCGCCAGGCGGCCAGCCAGGTCCGCCCCCCTGGCCGGCGCCTGGAGCGTTCGGACTTTGTCATTTTCATGACTTGTCTCCTCAAACATTGTCCGACTGCAAGGGGGGCGGCCGCGGTCCATGCCCAGCCTCCAGGGGTTCCCCCCGGCCCCTGGAGCAGCCAGCACCCCCTCGCCGTCAACCCTCTCTCCCCGTTGGGACTTTGAAACTTTTTCCGACCGTGCAAGCTTCGTCAAACGGCAAAGGGGGCAAGCGGCGGTCTGTGCCCGGCCTCCTGGGGTCCTGCCCGGGGACATCGGAGGCTCAGCCAGGGTGTTGAGCCACTACTGGTAGGTGCACTCAGGGGGCCCTCCGCAGCCGCCCCGGGCCACCCCTGCAGCCAGCACACACCGCTGCCAACAGCCCGCTCTCCGTCACCAGCCAGCCCCGTCCGCGCACATCTGCCGGGGGTGCTTTTTTTGAGACACACTGTCACTTTGTCAAAGACCGCACACCGCTCGTTCCCTTATACCCCGACAAGGTGTTCGTGCTGACGTTTTGCGAGGCCTTATTTTACCGCCGTCGGCGCTATCAGGGGAAACAGGCCCGCTCCTTCCGCCTTCGTGGAACCGGGGCTCGGCCCGGAGCGACCAGGATTACCCTCATACCGGTTCTCACGACATGCATTGACACTCGGCTCAGCCCCGGCAGCCGCAGCTCCCGCCGGCCCAGCCAGCCGGGTCCGCCGCCCTGGCCGGCACGCCTGGAGCGTTTGGACTTTGTCGTTTTTTCTCCAAGACTCATCTCTGCCAACGACTATAGCATGGGCTGCCACCTGCTGTTCCCCGCCAATGGGTGTCCTGACCTGCAACACCGGAGGCTCAGGCGGGGTCTTGAGCAACGGCTGATAGGTGCACTCAGGGGGCCCTCTGCAGCCGCCCAGGGCCACCCCTGCAGCCACCACACAGCTGCCAACAGCCCGCTCTCCGTCACCCCCCAGCCCCTCTGCATACATCTGCTGGGGGTGCTTTTTTGACTTCCCCCATTTTGGCCAATGGGAAAATGCCAGGGGGAAAGCCTCCAGAGTCATGCCGACCTCGTGGAACTCCAACCCGGCCTGGAGCTACTGGTTTGTCCCCTTCCCGGTTCTCAGGACCTGCATCGACACTCGGCTCAGCCCCGGCAGCCGCGGCCCCCGCCGGCCCGGCCAGCCGGTTCCGCCCCCCTGGCCGGCGCCTGGAGCGTTTGGACTTTGTCATTTTTTCCCCCAAGACTCGCCTCTGCCAACTGCCAAGGACTTCAGCAGGGGCTGCCACGGCTGTTCCCCGCCTCCTGGGGTTCATGCCCGGGCACACCGGAGGCTCAGGCAGGGTCTTGAGCAACTACTGTTGGGTGCTCTCAGGGGGGCCCCTCCACACCCCCAGGCCGACCTCCAGGGGCTGCCCCCGGCCCCTGGAGCAGCCAGCACCCCCTCGCCGTCAACACTCTCTCCCCGTTGGGACTTTGAAACTTTTCTGACCGTGCAAGCTTCATTGGACGGCAAGGGGGTGACCTGCGGGCTCTACCCGGCCTCCTGGGGTCCTGCCCGGGGACATCGGAGGCTCAGCCTGGGTCTTGAGCTACTGCTGGTAGGTGCACTCAGGGGGCCCTCTTCAGCCGCCCAGGGCCACCCCTGCAGCCACCAGACAGCTGCCAACAGCCCGCTCTCTGTCACCCCCCAGCCCCTCTGCATACATCTGCTGGGGGTGCTTTTTTGGCTCCCCCCGTTTTGGCCTATGGGGAAAAGCCAGGGGGAAAACCTCCAGAGTCAGGCCGATCCCCTGGAACTCCAACCCGGCCTGGAGCCACCGGTTTGTCCCCTTCCCGGTTCTCAGGACATGCATTGACACTCGGCTCAGCCCCGGCAGCCGCAGCCCCCGCCGGCCCGGCCACCCGGGTCCGCCACCCTGCCCGGCGCCTGGAGCGTTTGGACTTTGTCGTTTTTTCTCCAAGACTCGCCTCTGGCACATGCCATGGACCTCAGCGGGGGCTGCTCCCCGCCTCCCGGGTGTCCTGCCCGGGCACATCGGAGGCTCAGCCAGGGTCTTGGGCCCCTACTGGTAGGTGCACTTTGGGGGCCCTCCGCAGCCGCCCAGGCCCACCACTGCAGCCACCACACAGCTGCCAACAGCCCGCTCTCCATCACCCACCAGCCCATTGCATACATCTGCTGGGGGTGCTTTTTTGCCTCCCCCCGTTTTGGCCTATGGGGAAAAGCCAGGGGGAAAACCTCCAGAGTCAGGCCGACCTCCTGGAACTCCAACCCGGACTGGAGCCACCGGTCTGTCCCCTTCCCGGTTCTCAGGACATGCATTGACACTCGGCTCAGCCCCGGCAGCCGCAGCTCCCGCCGGCCCGGCCAGCCAGGTCCGCCCCCCTGGCCGGCACGCCTGGAGCGTTTGGACTTTGTCATTTTTTCTCCAAGACTCGCCTCTGGCACATGCCGTGGACTTCAGCGGGGGCTGCTCCCCGCCTCCTGGGTGTCCTGCCCGGGGAACTTCGGAGGCTCAGCCTGGGTCTTGGGCCCCTACTTGTAGGTGCACTTTGGGGGCCCTCCGCAGCCGCCCAGGCCCACCCCTGCAGCCGCCACACAGCTGCCAACAGCCCGCTCTCCATCACCCCCCAGCCCATTGCACACATCTGCCGGGGGTGCTTTTTTGACTTCCCCCATTTTGGCCTAAGGGGAAAGGCCGGGGGGAAAACCTCCAGAGTCAGGCCGACCTCCTGGAACTCCGGCCCAGCCTGGAGCTACTGGTTTGTCCCCTTCCCGGTTCTCAGGACCTTCATCGACACTCGGCTCTTCCCCAGCCGCCGCAGCTCCCGTCGGCCCGGCCAGCCGGGTCCGCCCCCCTGGCCGACACGCCTGGAGCGTTTGGACTTTGTCATTTTCATGACTTGTCTCCTCAAACTTTGTCCGACTGCAAGGGGGGCTGCCACGGCTGTTCCCCGCCTCCTGGGTGTCCTTCCCTGCAACACCAGAGGCTCAGGCAGGGTCTTGAGCAACTTCTGTTGGGTGCTATCAGGGGGCCCCTCCACACCCCCAGGCCCACCTCCAGGCGCTCCCCCCGGGCCCTGGAGCAGCCAGCACCCCCTCGCCGTCAACACTCTCTCCCCGTTGGGACTTTGAAACTTTTCCCGACCGTGCAAGCTTCGTCAAACGGCAAGGGGGCAACCGGTGTTCTGTGCCCGGCCTCCTGGGGTCCTGCCCGGGCACATCGGAGGCTCAGCTTGGGTTTTCAGCCACCACGGGCAGGTGCACACAGGGGGCCCTCCGCAGCCGCCCATGCACACCTCTGCAGTCAGCACACTGCTGCCAACAGCCAGCTCCCCATCACCCGCCAGCCCTTCTGCATACATCTGCTGGGGGTGCTTTTTTGACTTCCCCCATTTTGGCCAATGGGAATATGCCAGGGGGAAAACCTCCAGAGTCAGGCCGACCTCCTGGAACTGCCGCCCGGCCTGGAGCCTCCGGTTTGTCCCCTTCCCGGTTCTCAGGACATGCATTGACACTCGGCTCAGCCCCGGCAGCCGCAGCCCCCGCCGGCCCGGCCAGCCGGGTCCGCACCCCTGGCCGGCACGCCTGGAGCGTTTGGACTTTGTCATTTTCACGACTTGTCTCCTCAGACATTGTCCGACTGCAAGGGGGGCTGCCGCGGTCCGTGCCCAGCCTCCAGGGGTTGCCCCCGGCCCCTGGAGCAGCCAGC
>NW_027102019.1:80000-90000 GCF_035609145.1 Eleutherodactylus coqui | reverse complement strand
CGCGGCCTGGACAGGCGGAGCGGGGACACTTGCGCTCGGGGGCTCTGCTCCAAGGAGCGAGAGCGGCCACTCTGCTCGGCCCGGAGAGTGGGGTGCGGGGCGCCGTCGCATCGCTGGAGCCAGGGGCGTCGTGCCGTGCGCGCACGCCTAGCCGCCGCCAGAACAGGCCGGAAAGGTTGAGCTGCATACGGATCTAAGCCGTTGCCCAAACTAACTCTGGCCCGTGTGACCGACACAGCCGCGCACGCGCTTTCCTACGACACTCGACCGCCGGGCTCCCTCGGCCTGGGAGGCACTCTCGGGGCGGGGGGCACCGCAGCCCCCCCAAGGTGGCTTCCGTACACCTCTTGAACGTTGGGGCCCGGCCGCTCGGAGAGCGGGGTCTACCCGGGCAGACAGCCTGTCGGCCCCGCGGCCTGGACAGGCGGAGCGGGGACTCTTGCGCTCGGGGGCTCTGCTCCAAGGAGCGAGAGCGGCCGCTCTGCACGGCCCGGAGAGCGGGGTGCGGGGCGCCGTCGCCTCGCTGGAACCAGGGGCGTCGTGACGTTCGCGCGCGCCTAGCCGCCGCCAGAACAGGCCGGAAAGGTTGAGCTGCATACGGATCTAAGCCGTTGCCCAAACTAACTCTGGCCCGTGTGACCGACACAGCCGCGCACGCGCTTTCCTACGACACTCGACCGCCAGGCTCCCCTCGGCCTGGGAGGCACTCTCGGGGCGGGGGGCACCGCAGCCCCCCAAGGTGGCTTCGTACACCTCTTGAACGTGGCGCCCGGCCGCTCGGAGAGCGGGGTCTACCCGGGCAGACAGCCTGTCGGCCCCGCGGCCTGGACAGGCGGAGCGGGGACACTTGCACTCGGGGGCTCTGCTCCAAGGAGCGAGAGCGGCCACTCTGCTCGGCCCGGAGAGTGGGGTGCGGGGCGCCGTCGCATCGCTGGAGCCAGGGGCGTCGTGCCGTGCGCGCACGCCTAGCCGCCGCCAGAACAGGCCGGAAAGGATGAGCTTCATACGGATCTAAGCCGTTGCCCAAACTACCTCTGGCCCCTGTGACCGACACAGCCGTGGCACGCGCTTTCCTACGACACTCGACCGCCGGGCTCCCTCGGCCTGGGAGGCACTCTCGGGGAGGGGGGCACCGCAGCCCCCCCAAGGTGGCTTCCGTACACCTCTTGAACGTTGGGGCCCGGCCGCTCGGAGAGCGGGGTCTACCCGGGCAGACAGCCCGTCGGCCCCGCGGCCTGGACAGGCGGAGCGGGGACAAGCCAAGGCTACCGGCGGGCGGGATCGACCGGGTAGCCGCCGTGGGGAACACAACTTGGACGTCTCGCGCCGTCGCGGACCACCGTCCTCCGTCTCTCTCTCCCTCTCTCGGAAGGGAGGCCGCCCGAGGCGCACGGGCCTCGGACGGCCAGGGGTGGAAGGGCTCCACCCCAAGGTGGCTTCCGTACACCTCTTGAACGTTGGGGCCCGGCCGCTCGGTGAGAGCGGGGTCTACCCGGGCAGACAGCCCGTCGGCCCCGCGGCCTGGACAGGCGGAGCGGGGACAAGCCAAGGCTACCGGCGGGCGGGATCGACCGGGTAGCCGCCGTGGGGAACACAACTTGGACGTCTCGCGCCGTCGCGGACCACCGTCCTCCGTCTCTCTCTCCCTCTCTCGGAAGGGAGGCCGCCCGAGGCGCACGGGCCTCGGACGGCCAGGGGTGGAAGGGCTCCACCCCAAGGTGGCTTCCGTACACCTCTTGAACGTTGGGGCCCGGCCGCTCGGTGAGAGCGGGGTCTACCCGGGCAAACAGCCCGTCGGCCACGCGGCCTGGACAGGCGGAGCGGGGGCAAGCCAAGGCTACCGGCGGGCGGGATCGACCGGGTAGCCGCCGTGGGGAACACAACTTGGACGTCTCGCGCCGTCGCGGACCACCGTCCTCCGTCTCTCTCTCCCTCTCTCGGAAGGGAGGCCGCCCGAGGCGCACGGGCCTCGGACGGCCAGGGGTGGAAGGGCTCCACCCCAAGGTGGCTTCCGTACACCTCTTGAACGTTGGGGCCCGGCCGCTCGGTGAGAGCAGGGTCTACCCGGGCAAACAGCCTGTCGGCCACGCGGCCTGGACAGGCGGAGTGGGGGCAAGCCAAGGCTACCGGCGGGCGGGATCGACCGGGTAGCCGCCGTGGGGAACACAACTTGGACGTCTCGCGCCGTCGCGGACCACCGTCCTCCGTCTCTCTCTCCCTCTCTCGGAAGGGAGGCCGCCCGAGGCGCACGGGCCTCGGACGGCCAGGGGTGGAAGGGCTCCACCCCAAGGTGGCTTCCGTACACCTCTTGAACGTTGGGGCCCGGCCGCTCGGTGAGAGCGGGGTCTACCCGGGCAGACAGCCCGTCGGCCCCGCGGCCTGGACAGGCGGAGCGGGGACAAGCCAAGGCTACCGGCGGGCGGGATCGACCGGGTAGCCGCCGTGGGGAACACAACTTGGACGTCTCGCGCCGTCGCGGACCACCGTCCTCCGTCTCTCTCTCCCTCTCTCGGAAGGGAGGCCGCCCGAGGCGCACGGGCCTCGGACGGCCAGGGGTGGAAGGGCTCCACCCCAAGGTGGCTTCCGTACACCTCTTGAACGTTGGGGCCCGGCCGCTCGGTGAGAGCGGGGTCTACCCGGGCAAACAGCCCGTCGGCCACGCGGCCTGGACAGGCGGAGCGGGGGCAAGCCAAGGCTACCGGCGGGCGGGATCGACCGGGTAGCCGCCGTGGGGAACACAAGTTGGACGCCTCGCGCCGTCGCGGACCACCGTCCTCCGTCTCTCTCCCTCTCTCGGAAGGGAGGCCGCCCGAGGCGCACGGGCCTCGGACGGCCAGGGGTGGAAGGGCTCCACCCCGAGGTGGCTTCGTACACCTCTTGAACGTGGCCGCCCGGCCGCTCGGTGAGAGCGGGGTCTACCCGGGCAGACAGCCCGTCGGCCCCGCGGCCTGGACAGGCGGAACGGGGGCAAGCCAAGGCTACCGGCGGGCGGGATCGACCGGGTAGCCGCCGTGGGGAACACAACACGGACGCCTCGCGCCGTCGCGGACCACCGTCCTCCGTCTCTCTCTCTCCCTCTCTCGGAAGGGAGGCCGCCCGAGGCGCACGGGCCTCGGACGGCCGGGGGTGGAAGGGATCCACCCCCCGCGGGAAGGGGACGCGCGCCGGCGCCCGGACGCGGGAGCGTTGACCCGGGGGTCTTTACTCCGCCGAGGGGTAGCCCGGAGAAGGAGCGAGACCGGCCGGCGGGGGTGGAACACCCCCTCATGCCTCGCTCCTTCTGGGGATAAAGCGCGTCGTCCGCAGGCCGCCGTCCCCTATCCCCGCCCTGGACCGCCCGCATCGGCCGGAGCCCGAGGGGACAGGCGGGGGTCCTTCGCTTTCGGGAAAACCTTCACCAAACGTGGGGCCCGTGCCCCGCTCTCGGCCGCCCTGAGGCGGGAGAGCCCGGATCGTTCTCTCTCTCGGCGTCGGCCCCACCGACGCCGTCGCACGGTGGCCTGGGAAAGGGCTGCACCCCCTGCGCCACGCTTCTCCCCCGGAGTACTCCCCCCGCAGGGGGCTCCGCGGGGTGTCCCGACGCGCAGAGTCGCTCGCCTTCTTCCGCGGGGGACGGGAGGGACGCCCACGCGCGTCCCTTCCCCATCCTCGAGAGCCGTACGCGCCGAGGGTGAACCCGCTCGCCGGGGCGCCGGGGAGCAGGGCCCTTGTGGTCCTTCCCCGGACATGGGCGCGGCGAGGGTCCCCCGGCCGCGACGGCTCTCCCGTTGACCCACTCTCTCGCCTTGGGTGGTGGTGATGGAGGCGGCTGCCTACGCCTCAGCCCGGCATCTCGGAGGGGGGTCGCCCGGGCAGCCAGCCAGCCAGCCTGTTGGCCCCGCGGCCTGCACAGGCGGAGTGGGGACACTTGCGCTCTATGACTCTGCTCCCAGGGAGGTGGCAGAGGGGCGGCCGCGGTGCTTTGACTTTGAGCGGTCCCCACTCCAGCACTCTGAGAAATAGTCACTTTGTCAAAGACCGCACACCGCTCGTTCCCTTATATGCAAAAAAGGTGTTCGTCCTGACGTTTTGCGAGCCCTTATTTTACCGTCGTCGGCGCTATCAGGGGAAACAGGCCCGC
Organism: Eleutherodactylus coqui; assembly: GCF_035609145.1. NCBI lineage: Eukaryota > Metazoa > Chordata > Amphibia > Anura > Eleutherodactylidae > Eleutherodactylus > Eleutherodactylus coqui. The sequence goes on along the minus strand of NW_027102019.1, from coordinate 85,880 downwards.
TCCTTCCGCCTTCATGGAACCGTAGCTCGGCCCCGAGGGCCCAGGATTACCCTCATACCGGTTCTCACGACATGCGTCGACACTCGGCTCAGCCCCGGCAGCCGCAGCTCCCGCCGGCCCGGCCAGCCGGGTCCGCACCCCTGGCCGGCGCCTGGAGCGTCTGGACTTTGTCGTTTTCTCTCCAAGACTCGTCTCTGCCAACTGCCGTGGACTTCGGCGGGGGCTGCCGCGGGCTGTGCCCGGCCTCTTGGGGGTCCCGCCTGCCCGCGCAGGCAGCTAGGACAGGGTTATCAGCGCTCTCAGGGGGGGCCTCCGCAGACCCCCCACAGGTGGCTCCGTACACCTCTTGAACGTGGCGCCCGGCCGCTCGGAGAGCGGGGTCTTCCCGGGCAAGCCGCCTGTGGGCCCCACGGCCTGGACAGGCGGAGCGGAGACAAGCCCAGGCTACCGGCAGGATCGACCGGCTGGCAGCCGTGGTGGAACAACGGGGACGCCTCGCGCCGCCGCGGGCCGCCGTCCTCCGTCTCTCTCCCACTCTCGGAGGCAGGCCGCCCGAGGCCAACGGGCCTCGGACGGCGTGGGGTGGAAGGGCTCCACCCCAGGGGAAGAAAACACGCCCGCGCTCGTTTGCACAGTCTGCCCCGGCCCGGCATCTCGGAGGGGGGGGGTCGCCCGGGCAGCCAGCCAGCCAGCCTGTTGGCCCCGTGGCCTGCACAGGCGGAGTGGGGACCCTCGCGCTCGATGACTCTGCTCCCAGGGAGGTGGCAGAGGGGCGGACGCGGTGCTTTGACTTTGAGCGGTCCCCACTCCCTTCTCAGCACATTGAGAAATAGTCACTTTGTCAAAGACCGCACACCGCTCGTTCCCTTATATGCAAAAAAGGTGTTCGTCCTGACGTTTTGCGAGGCCTTATTTTACCGCCGTCGGCGCTATCAGGGGAAGCGGGCCCGCTCCTTCCGCCTTCCTGGAACCGTGCCTCGGCCCCGAGGGCCCAGGATTACCCTCATACCGGTTCTCACGACATGCATCGACACTCGGCTCAGCCCCGGCAGCCGCAGCTCCCGCCGGCCCGACCAGCCGGGTCCGTCCCCCTGGCCGGCGCCCGGAGCGTCTGGACTTTGTCGTTTTTTCATCCAACACTCTCCTCTGGCAAATGCCATGGACTTCAGCGGGGGCTGCCGCGGGCTGTTCCCCGCCTCCTGGGTGTCCTGCCCTGCAACACCGGAGGCTCAGGCAGGGTCTTGAGCTACTGCTGGTAGGTGCACCTCGGGGGCCCTCCGCAGCCGCCCCGGGCCACCCCTGCAGCCAGCACACCGCTGCCAACAGCCCGCTCCCCATCACCAGCCAGCCCCTCTGCATACATCTGCTGGGGGTGCATTTTTGACTTCCCCCGCTTTGGCCTATGGGGAAAAGCCAGGGGGGAAACCTCCAGAGTCAGGCCGACCTCCTGGAACTCTAGCCCGGCCTGGAGCTACCGGTTTGTCCCCTTCCCGGTTCTCAGGACGTGCATCGCCACTCGGCTCAGCCCCAGCCGCCGCAGCTCCCGCCGGCCCGGCCAGCCGGGTCCGTCCCCCTGGCCGGCGCCTGGAGGCGTTTGGACTTTGTCATTTTTTTTCAAAGACTCATCTCTGCCAACTGCCCCGGGCTTCAGCAGTGGCTGCCGCGGGCTGTGCACGGCCTCCTGGTGGGGTCCCGCCTGCCCGCGCAGGCATCTAGGACAGGGTTCTCAGCAAGGGCTTGGAGGCGCTCTCAGGGGGGCCTCCGCAGGCCCCCAAGGTGGCTTCGTACACCTCTCGAACGTGGCGCCCGGCCGCTCGGAGAGCGGGGTCTGCCCGGGCAGCCAGCCAGCCTGTCGGCCCCGCGGCCTGCACAGGCGGAGTGGGGACACTCGCGCTCGATGACTCTGCTCCCAGGGAGGTGGCAGAGGGGCGGCCGCGGCGCTTTGACTTTGAGCGGTCCCCACTCCCTTCTCAGCACTCTGAGAAATAGTCACTTTGTCAAAGACGGCACACCGCTCGTTCCCTTATATGCAAAAAAGGTGTTCGTCCTGACGTTTTGCGAGGCCTTAATTTACCGCCGTCGGCGCTATCAGGGCAAACAGGCCCGCTCCTTCCGCCTTCCTGGAACCGTGCCTCGGCCCGGAGGGCCCAGGATTACCCTCATACCGGTTCTCACGACATGCATCGATACTCGGCTCAGCCCCGGCAGCCGCAGCTCCCGCCGGCCCGGCCAGCCGGGTCCGCCCCCCTGGCCGGCACGCCTGGAGCGTTTGGACTTTGTCATTTTTCTCAAAGACTCATCTCTGCCAACTGCCGTGGGATTCAGCAGGGGCTGCCACGGGCTGTTCCCCGCCTCCTGGGTTTCCTGCCCTGCAACACCAGAGGGTCAGGGGGGGTCTTGAGCAACTACTGGTAGGTGCAGCACCTCGGGGGCCCTCTGCAGCCAGCACACCGCTGCCAACAGCCCGCTCCCCATCACCAGCCAGCCCCTCTGCATACATCTGCTGGGGGTGCATTTTTGACTTCCCCCGCTTTGGCCTATGGGGAAAAGCCAGGGGGGAAACCTCCAGAGTCAGGCCGACCTCATGGAACTCCAACCCGGCCTGGAGCCACCGGTTTGTCCCCTTCCCGGTTCTCAGGACATGCATCGACACTCGGCTCAGCCCCGGCCGCCGCAGCCCCCGCCAGCCCGGCCAGCCGGGTCCGCCACCCTGCCCGGCGCCTGGAGCGTTTGGACTTTGTCGTTTTTTTTCTCCAAGACTCACCTCTGGCACATGCCATGGACCTCAGCGGGGGCTGCTCCCCGCCTCCTGGGTGTCCTGCCCGGGCACATCGGAGGCTCAGGCAATGTCTTGAGCCACCGCTGGCAGGTGCACTCAGGGGGCCCTCCGCAGCCGCCCAGGCCCACCCCTGCAGCCAGCACACGGCTGCCAGCAGCCACCACACAGCTGCCAACAGCCCGCTCTCCGTCACCCCCCAGCCCAACTCTGCATACATCTGCTGGGGGTGCTTTTTTGACTTCCCCCCTTTTGGCCTATGGGGAAAAGCCAGGGGGAAAACCTCCAGAGTCAGGCCGACCTCATGGAACTCCAACCCGGCCTGGAGCCACCGGTTTGTCCCCTTCCCGGTTCTCAGGACATGCATCGACACTCGGCTCAGCCCCGGCCGCCGCAGCCCCCGCCAGCCCGGCCAGCCGGGTCCGCCACCCTGCCCGGCGCCTGGAGCGTTTGGACTTTGTCGTTTTTTTTCTCCAAGACTCACCTCTGGCACATGCCATGGACCTCAGCGGGGGCTGCTCCCCGCCTCCTGGGTGTCCTGCCCGGGCACATCGGAGGCTCAGCCTGGGTCTCGAGCCCCCTACTGGTAGGTGCACTACGGGGGCCCTCCGCAGCCGCCCAGGCCCACCCCTGCAGCCAGCACACGGCTGCCAGCAGCCACCACACAGCTGCCAACAGCCCACTATCCATCACCCACCAGCCCCTCTGCATACATCTGCTGGGGGTGCTTTTTTGACTTCCCCCCTTTTGGCCTATGGGGAAAAGCCAGGGGGGAAACCTCCAGAGTCAGGCCGACCTCATGGAACTCCAACCCGGCCTGGAGCCACCGGTTTGTCCCCTTCCCGGTTCTCAGGACATGCATCGACACTCGGCTCAGCCCCGGCCGCCGCAGCCCCCGCCAGCCCGGCCAGCCGGGTCCGCCACCCTGCCCGGCGCCTGGAGCGTTTGGACTTTGTCGTTTTTTTTCTCCAAGACTCACCTCTGGCACATGCCATGGACCTCAGCGGGGGCTGCTCCCCGCCTCCTGGGTGTCCTGCCCGGGCACATCGGAGGCTCAGGCAATGTCTTGAGCCACCGCTGGCAGGTGCACTCAGGGGGCCCTCCGCAGCCGCCCAGGCCCACCCCTGCAGCCAGCACACGGCTGCCAGCAGCCACCACACAGCTGCCAACAGCCCGCTCTCCGTCACCCCCCAGCCCAACTCTGCATACATCTGCTGGGGGTGCTTTTTTGACTTCCCCCCTTTTGGCCTATGGGGAAAAGCCAGGGGGAAAACCTCCAGAGTCAGGCCGACCTCATGGAACTCCAACCCGGCCTGGAGCCACCGGTTTGTCCCCTTCCCGGTTCTCAGGACCTGCACTGACACTCGGCTCAACCCCGGCAGCTGCAGCCCCCGCCGGCCCGGCCAGCCGGGTCCGCACCCCTGGCCAGCGCCTGGAGCGTTTGGACTTTGTCGTTTTTTCTCAAAGACCCATCTGTGCCAACTGCCCTGGGCTTCAGCGGGGGCTGCTCCCCGCCTCCTGGGTGTCCTGCCCGGGCACATCGGAGGCTCAGCCTGGGTCTTCAGCCCCTACTGGTAGGTGCACTCGGGGGGGCCCTCCGCAGCCGCCCAGGCCCACCCTTGCAGCCAGCACACGGCTGCCAGCAGCCACCACACAGCTGCCAACAGCCCGCTCGCCATCACCCCCCAGCCCCTCCTGCATACATCTGCCGGGGGTGCTTTTTTGACTTCCCCCGTTTTGGCCAATGGGGAAATGCCAAGGGGAAAACCTCCAGAGTCAGGCCGACCTACTGGAACTCCCACCCGGCCTGGAGCCACAGGTTTGTCCCCTTCCCGGTTCTCACGACATGCATCAACACTCGGCTCAGCCCCGGCAGCCGCAGCTCCCGCCGGCCCGGCCAGCCCGGTCCGCACCCCTGGCCTGCACGCCTGGAGCGTTTGGACTTTGTCGTTTTTTCTCCAAGACTCGCCTCTGGCACATGCCATGGACTTCAGCGGGGGCTGCTCCCCGCCTCCTGGGTGTCCTGCCCGGGCACATCGGAGGCTCAGCCTGGGTCTTGAGCTACTGCTGGTAGGTGCGCTTCGGGGGCCCTCGGCAGCCGCCCAGGCCCACCCCTGCAGCCAGCACACGGCTGCCAGCAGCCACCACACAGCTGCCAACAGCCCGCTCTCCGTCACCCCCCAGCCCCTCCTGCATACATCTGCTGGGGGTGCTTTTTTGACTTCCCCCCTTTTGGCCTATGGGGAAAAGCTAAGGGGAAAACCTCCAGAGTCAGGCCGACCTCCTGGAACTCCCACCCGGCCTGGAGCCACAGGTTTGTCCCCTTCCCGGTTCTCACGACATGCATCAACACTCGGCTCAGCCCCGGCAGCCGCAGCCCCCGCCGGCCCGGCCAGCCCGGTCCGCATCCCTGGCCAGCGCCTGGAGCGTTTGGACTTTGTCATTTTTTCTCAAAGACCCGTCTCTGCCAACTGACGTGGGCTTCAGCGGGGGCTGCTCCCCGCCTCCTGGGTGTCCTGCCCGGGCACATCGGAGGGTCAGCCTGGGTCTTGAGCTACTGCTGGTAGGTGCACTACGGGGGCCCTCGGCAGCCGCCCAGGCCCACCCCTGCAGCCAGCACACGGCTGCCAGCAGCCACCACACAGCTGCCAACAGCCCGCTCCCCGTCACCCCCCAGCCCAACTCTGCATACATCTGGCGGGGGTGCTTTTTTGACTTCCCCCCTTTTGGCCTATGGGGAAAAGCCAGGGGGGAAACCTCCAGAGTCAGGCCGACCTCCTGGAACTCCAACCCGGCCTGGAGCCACCGGTCTGTCCCCTTCCCGGTTCTCAGGACATGCATCAACACTCGGCTCAGCCCCGGCAGCCGCAGCCCCCGCCGGCCCGGCCGGCCCGGTCCGCACCCCTGGCCAGCGCCTGGAGCGTTTGGACTTTGTCGTTTTTTTTCTCCAAGACTCATCTCTGCCAACTGCCGTGGGCTTCAGCGGGGGTGTCTGCTCCCCGCCTCCTGGGTGTCCTGCCCGGGCACATCGGAGGCTCAGCCTGGGTCTTGAGCCCCTACTGGTAGGTGCACTCTGAAGGCGCCCTCCGCAGCCGCCCGGGGCC
>NW_027102019.1:17500-70000 GCF_035609145.1 Eleutherodactylus coqui | reverse complement strand
GGGAGGGGCGCCCGCGCGTCCCTTCCCCGTCGCCGAGGGCCGTACGCCGGCGTGTGGACCTGCTCGCCGGAGTTCGTCCGGGGCTCGGTAGGGGTGCTCGGCCCTTGAGGTCCTGCCCCGGACAGGGGCGCGGCGAGGGTCCCCTGGCCGCGTCGGCTCTCACGTCGACCCACTCTCTCGCGTGGGAAGGCCTCCGCCCGGCGTCTCGGAGGGGGGTCACCCGGGCGGGCAAGCCGGCCAGCCTGCTGGCCCCGCGGCCTGCGCAGGCGGAGTGCGGGGGGGACTCTTGCTCTCGGTGGCTCTGCCCCAGGAGGGTGCGGGGTGGCGGCAGAGGGGAGGCCGCCGCGGGTGCTTCGAGTTTGAGAAATACTCACTTGGTCAGAGACCGCACACCGCTCGTTCCCTTATATGCAAAAAAGGTGTTCGTCCTGACGTTTTGCGAGGCCTTATTTTACCGTCGTCGGCGCTATCAGGGGAAACACGCCCGCTCCTTCCGTCTCCCTGGAACCGCGCCTCGGCCCCGAGGGCCCAGGTTCAACCTCATACCGGTTCTCACGACATGCATCGACACTCGGTGCAACTCCAGCAGCCGCAGCTCCCGCCGGCCCGGCCAGCCAGGTACGCGCCCCTGGTCGGCGCCTGGAGCGTTTGCACTTTGTCGTTTTTTTCTCCAAGACTCCTATCTGCCAACTGCTGTGGACTTCAGCGGTGGCTGCCGCGGGCTATGCGCGGCCTCCTGGGGGTCCCGCCTGCCCGCGCAGGCAGCTAGGACGGGGTTATCAGCAAAGCCTGTGAGGCGCTCTCATGGGGAGGGGGGGCTCCGCAGCCCCCCCAAGGTGGCTTCGTACACCTCTTGAACGTTGCGGCCCGGCCGCTCGGTGAGAGCGGGGTCTACCCGGGCAGACAGCCTGTCGGCCCCGCGGCCTGGACAGGCGGGAGCGGGGACTCTTGCGCTCGGGGGCTCTGCTCCAAGGAGCGAGAGCGGACGCTCTGCTCGGCCCGGAGAGTGGGGTGGCGGGGCGCCGTCGCCTCGCTGGAACCAGGGGCGTCGTGACGTGCGCGCGCGCCTAGCCGCCGCCAGAACAGGCCGGAAAGGTTGAGCTGCATACGGATCTAAGCCGTTGCCCAAACTAACTCTGGCCCGTGTGACACAGCCGCGCGCGCGCTTTCCCACGACACTCGACCGCCGGGCTCCCTCAGCCTGGGAGGCACTCTCGGGGCAGGGGGCCACCGCAGCCCCCTTAAGGTGGCTTCGTACACCTCTTGAACGTGGCGCCCGGCCGCTCGGAGAGCGGGGTCTACGCGGGCAGACAGCCTGTCGGCCCCGCGGCCTGGACAGGCGGAGCGGGGGCTCTTGCGCTCGTGGGGGCTCTGCACGGCCCGGAGAGCGGGGTGCGGGGCGCCGTCGCCTCGCTGGAACCTGGGGCGGCGTGACGTTCGCGCGCGCCTAGCCGCCGCCAGAACAGGCCGGAAAGGTTGAGCTGCATACGGATCTAAGCCGTTGCCCAAACTAACTCTGGCCCGTGTGACACAGCCGCGCGCGCGCTTTCCTACGACACTCGACCGCCGGGCTCCCTCAGCCTGGGAGGCACTCTCGGGGCAGGGGGCCACCGCAGCCCCCCCAAAGGTGGCTTCGTACACCTCTTAAACGTGGCGCCCGGCCGCTCGGTGAGAGCGGGGTCTACGCGGGCAGACAGCCTGTCGGCCCCGCGGCCTGGACAGGCGGAGCGGGGGCTCTTGCGCTCGGGGGGGCTCTGCACGGCCCGGAGAGCGGGGTGCGGGGCGCCGTCGCCTCGCTGGAACCTGGGGCGTCGTGACGTTCGCGCGCGCCTAGCCGCCGCCAGAACAGGCCGGGAAGGTTGAGCTGCATACGGATCTAAGCCGTTGCCCAAACTAACTCTGGCCCGTGTGACCGACACAGCCGCGCACGCGCTTTCCTACGACACTCGACCGCCAGGCTCCCCTCGGAATGGGAGGCACTCTCGGGGCGGGGGGCACCGCAGCCCCCCAAGGTGGCTTTACGTACACCTCTTGAACGTGGCGCCCGGCCGCTCGGAGAGCGGGGTCTACCCGGGCAGACAGCCCGTCGGCCCCGCGGCCTGGACAGGCGGAGTGGGGGCAAGCCAAGGCTACCGGCGGGCGGGATCGACCGGGTAGCCGCCGTGGGGGAACACAAGTTGGACGCCTCGCACCGTCGCGGACCACCGTCCTCCGTCTCTCTCCCTCTCTCGGAAGGGGGGCCGCCCGAGGCGCACGGGCCTCGGGCGGCCAGGGGTGGAAGGGCTCCACCCCAAGGTGGCTTCGTACACCTCTTGAACGTGGCGCCCGGCCGCTCGGTGAGAGCGGGGTCTACCCGGGCAGACAGCCTGCTGGCCCCGCGGCCTGGACAGGCGGAGCGGGGACTCTTGCGCTCGGGGGCTCTGCTCGGCCCGGAGAGTGGGGTGCGGGGCGCCGTCGCCTCGCTGGAACCAGGGGTGTCGTGCCATTCGCGCGCGCGCGCCTAGCCGCCGCCAGAACAGGCCGGAAAGGATGAGCTTCATACGGATCTAAGCCGTTGCCCAAACTACCTCTGGCCCCTGTGACCGACACAGCCGTGGCACGCGCTTTCCTACGACACTCGACCGCCGGGCTCCCTCGGCCTGGGAGGCACTCTCAGGGGTGGGGGGCACCGCAGCCCCCCCAAGGTGGCTTCGTACACCTCTTGAACGTGGCGCCCGGCCGCTCGGAGAGCGGGGTCTACCCGGGCGGACAGCCTGTTGGCCCCGCGGCCTGGACAGGCGGAGTGGGGACAAGCCAAGGTTACCGGCGGGCGGGATCGACCGGGTAGCCGCCGTGGGGAACACAAGTTGGACGCCTCGCGCCGTCGCGGACCACCGTCCTCCGTCTCTCTCCCTCTCTCGGAAGGGAGGCCGCCCGAGGCGCACGGGCCTCGGACGGCCAGGGGTGGAAGGGCTCCACCCCGAGGTGGCTTCGTACACCTCTTGAACGTGGCCGCCCGGCCGCTCGGTGAGAGCGGGGTCTACCCGGGCAGACAGCCCGTCGGCCCCGCGGCCTGGACAGGCGGAACGGGGGCAAGCCAAGGCTACCGGCGGGCGGGATCGACCGGGTAGCCGCCGTGGGGAACACAACACGGACGCCTCGCGCCGTCGCGGACCACCGTCCTCCGTCTCTCTCTCTCCCTCTCTCGGAAGGGAGGCCGCCCGAGGCGCACGGGCCTCGGACGGCCGGGGGTGGAAGGGATCCACCCCCCGCGGGAAGGGGACGCGCGCCGGCGCCCGGACGCGGGAGCGTTGACCCGGGGGTCTTTACTCCGCCGAGGGGTAGCCCGGAGAAGGAGCGAGACCGGCCGGCGGGGGTGGAACACCCCCTCATGCCTCGCTCCTTCTGGGGATAAAGCGCGTCGTCCGCAGGCCGCCGTCCCCTATCCCCGCCCTGGACCGCCCGCATCGGCCGGAGCCCGAGGGGACAGGCGGGGGTCCTTCGCTTTCGGGAAAACCTTCACCAAACGTGGGGCCCGTGCCCCGCTCTCGGCCGCCCTGAGGCGGGAGAGCCCGGATCGTTCTCTCTCTCGGCGTCGGCCCCACCGACGCCGTCGCACGGTGGCCTGGGAAAGGGCTGCACCCCCTGCGCCACGCTTCTCCCCCGGAGTACTCCCCCCGCAGGGGGCTCCGCGGGGTGTCCCGACGCGCAGAGTCGCTCGCCTTCTTCCGCGGGGGACGGGAGGGACGCCCACGCGCGTCCCTTCCCCATCCTCGAGAGCCGTACGCGCCGAGGGTGAACCCGCTCGCCGGGGCGCCGGGGAGCAGGGCCCTTGTGGTCCTTCCCCGGACATGGGCGCGGCGAGGGTCCCCCGGCCGCGACGGCTCTCCCGTTGACCCACTCTCTCGCCTTGGGTGGTGGTGATGGAGGCGGCTGCCTACGCCTCAGCCCGGCATCTCGGAGGGGGGTCGCCCGGGCAGCCAGCCAGCCAGCCTGTTGGCCCCGCGGCCTGCACAGGCGGAGTGGGGACACTTGCGCTCTATGACTCTGCTCCCAGGGAGGTGGCAGAGGGGCGGCCGCGGTGCTTTGACTTTGAGCGGTCCCCACTCCAGCACTCTGAGAAATAGTCACTTTGTCAAAGACCGCACACCGCTCGTTCCCTTATATGCAAAAAAGGTGTTCGTCCTGACGTTTTGCGAGCCCTTATTTTACCGTCGTCGGCGCTATCAGGGGAAACAGGCCCGCTCCTTCCGCCTTCATGGAACCGTAGCTCGGCCCCGAGGGCCCAGGATTACCCTCATACCGGTTCTCACGACATGCGTCGACACTCGGCTCAGCCCCGGCAGCCGCAGCTCCCGCCGGCCCGGCCAGCCGGGTCCGCACCCCTGGCCGGCGCCTGGAGCGTCTGGACTTTGTCGTTTTCTCTCCAAGACTCGTCTCTGCCAACTGCCGTGGACTTCGGCGGGGGCTGCCGCGGGCTGTGCCCGGCCTCTTGGGGGTCCCGCCTGCCCGCGCAGGCAGCTAGGACAGGGTTATCAGCGCTCTCAGGGGGGGCCTCCGCAGACCCCCCACAGGTGGCTCCGTACACCTCTTGAACGTGGCGCCCGGCCGCTCGGAGAGCGGGGTCTTCCCGGGCAAGCCGCCTGTGGGCCCCACGGCCTGGACAGGCGGAGCGGAGACAAGCCCAGGCTACCGGCAGGATCGACCGGCTGGCAGCCGTGGTGGAACAACGGGGACGCCTCGCGCCGCCGCGGGCCGCCGTCCTCCGTCTCTCTCCCACTCTCGGAGGCAGGCCGCCCGAGGCCAACGGGCCTCGGACGGCGTGGGGTGGAAGGGCTCCACCCCAGGGGAAGAAAACACGCCCGCGCTCGTTTGCACAGTCTGCCCCGGCCCGGCATCTCGGAGGGGGGGGGTCGCCCGGGCAGCCAGCCAGCCAGCCTGTTGGCCCCGTGGCCTGCACAGGCGGAGTGGGGACCCTCGCGCTCGATGACTCTGCTCCCAGGGAGGTGGCAGAGGGGCGGACGCGGTGCTTTGACTTTGAGCGGTCCCCACTCCCTTCTCAGCACATTGAGAAATAGTCACTTTGTCAAAGACCGCACACCGCTCGTTCCCTTATATGCAAAAAAGGTGTTCGTCCTGACGTTTTGCGAGGCCTTATTTTACCGCCGTCGGCGCTATCAGGGGAAGCGGGCCCGCTCCTTCCGCCTTCCTGGAACCGTGCCTCGGCCCCGAGGGCCCAGGATTACCCTCATACCGGTTCTCACGACATGCATCGACACTCGGCTCAGCCCCGGCAGCCGCAGCTCCCGCCGGCCCGACCAGCCGGGTCCGTCCCCCTGGCCGGCGCCCGGAGCGTCTGGACTTTGTCGTTTTTTCATCCAACACTCTCCTCTGGCAAATGCCATGGACTTCAGCGGGGGCTGCCGCGGGCTGTTCCCCGCCTCCTGGGTGTCCTGCCCTGCAACACCGGAGGCTCAGGCAGGGTCTTGAGCTACTGCTGGTAGGTGCACCTCGGGGGCCCTCCGCAGCCGCCCCGGGCCACCCCTGCAGCCAGCACACCGCTGCCAACAGCCCGCTCCCCATCACCAGCCAGCCCCTCTGCATACATCTGCTGGGGGTGCATTTTTGACTTCCCCCGCTTTGGCCTATGGGGAAAAGCCAGGGGGGAAACCTCCAGAGTCAGGCCGACCTCCTGGAACTCTAGCCCGGCCTGGAGCTACCGGTTTGTCCCCTTCCCGGTTCTCAGGACGTGCATCGCCACTCGGCTCAGCCCCAGCCGCCGCAGCTCCCGCCGGCCCGGCCAGCCGGGTCCGTCCCCCTGGCCGGCGCCTGGAGGCGTTTGGACTTTGTCATTTTTTTTCAAAGACTCATCTCTGCCAACTGCCCCGGGCTTCAGCAGTGGCTGCCGCGGGCTGTGCACGGCCTCCTGGTGGGGTCCCGCCTGCCCGCGCAGGCATCTAGGACAGGGTTCTCAGCAAGGGCTTGGAGGCGCTCTCAGGGGGGCCTCCGCAGGCCCCCAAGGTGGCTTCGTACACCTCTCGAACGTGGCGCCCGGCCGCTCGGAGAGCGGGGTCTGCCCGGGCAGCCAGCCAGCCTGTCGGCCCCGCGGCCTGCACAGGCGGAGTGGGGACACTCGCGCTCGATGACTCTGCTCCCAGGGAGGTGGCAGAGGGGCGGCCGCGGCGCTTTGACTTTGAGCGGTCCCCACTCCCTTCTCAGCACTCTGAGAAATAGTCACTTTGTCAAAGACGGCACACCGCTCGTTCCCTTATATGCAAAAAAGGTGTTCGTCCTGACGTTTTGCGAGGCCTTAATTTACCGCCGTCGGCGCTATCAGGGCAAACAGGCCCGCTCCTTCCGCCTTCCTGGAACCGTGCCTCGGCCCGGAGGGCCCAGGATTACCCTCATACCGGTTCTCACGACATGCATCGATACTCGGCTCAGCCCCGGCAGCCGCAGCTCCCGCCGGCCCGGCCAGCCGGGTCCGCCCCCCTGGCCGGCACGCCTGGAGCGTTTGGACTTTGTCATTTTTCTCAAAGACTCATCTCTGCCAACTGCCGTGGGATTCAGCAGGGGCTGCCACGGGCTGTTCCCCGCCTCCTGGGTTTCCTGCCCTGCAACACCAGAGGGTCAGGGGGGGTCTTGAGCAACTACTGGTAGGTGCAGCACCTCGGGGGCCCTCTGCAGCCAGCACACGGCTGCCAACAGCCCGCTCCCCATCACCCGCCAGCCCCTCTGCATACATCTGCCGGGGGTGCTTTTTTGACTTCCCCCATGTTGGCCTATGGGGAAAAGCCAGGGGGAAAACCTCCAGAGTCAGGCCGACCTCCTGGAACCCTAGCCCGGCCTGGAGCTACTGGTTTGCCCCCTTCCCGGTTCTCAGGACATGCCTTGACACTCGGCTCAGCCCCGGCAGCCGCAGCCCCCGCCGGCCCGGCCAGCCGGGTCCGCCACCCTGCCCGGCGCCTGGAGCGTTTGGACTTTGTCGTTTTTTCTCAAAGACTCATCTCTGCCAACTGCCAAGGACTACAGCAGGGGCTGCCACCTGCTGTTCCCCGCCAATGGGTGTCCTGCCCTGCAACACCGGAGGCTCGGGCAGGGTCTTGAGCAACTGCTGGTAGGTGCTCTCAGGGGGCCCCGCCACACCCCCCAGGCCCACCTCCAGGGCCTCCCTCCCGGCCCCTGGAGCTGCCAGCACCCCCTCGCCCTCAACACTCTCTCCCCGTTGGGACTTTGAAACTTTTCTGACCGTGCAAGCTTCGTCAAACGGCAAGGGGGCAAGCGGCGGGCTCTGCCCGGCCTCCTGGGGTCCTGCCCGGGGACATCGGAGGCTCAGCCTGGGTTTTCAGCCACCACGGGCAGGTGCACTCAGGGGGCCCTCCGCAGCCGCCCATGCACACCTCTGCAGCCAGCACACCGCTGCCAACAGCCCGCTCCCCATCACCAGCCAGCCCCTCTGCATACATCTGCCGGGGGTGCTTTTTTGACTTCCCCCATTTTGGCCAATGGGGAAAAGCCAAGGGGAAAACCTCCAGAGTCAGGCCGACCTCCTGGAACTCGAGCTCGGCCTGGAGCCACCGGTTTGTCCCCTTCCCGGTTCTCAGGAGATGCATCGACACTCGGCTCAGCCCCGGCAGCCGCAGCACCCGCCGGCCAGGCCAGCCACGTCCGCCCCCCTGGCCGGCGCCTGGAGCGTTTGGACTTTGTCGTTTTTTTCCCCAAGACTCGCCTCTGCCAACTGCCAAGGACTTCAGCAGGGGCTGCCACGGCTGTTCCCCGCCTCCTGGGGTTCATGCCCGGGCACATCGGAGGCTCAGGCAGGGTCTTGAGCAACTACTGTTGGGTGCTCTCAGGGGGGCCCCTCCACACCCCCAGGCCGACCTCCAGGGGCTGCCCCCGGACCCTGGAGCAGCCTGCACCCCCCTCGCCGTCAACACTCTCCCCCCGTTGGGACTTTGAAACTTTTCTGACCGTGCGAGCTTCATCGGACGGGAAGGGGGCGACCTGCGGGCTCTGCCCGGCCTCCCGGGGTCCCTGCCCGGGCCCCGTGGGAGGTACAGGCAGGGTTTCTCACCTACTACCCGTAGGCACTCTCAGGGGGCCCTCCGCGCCCTCAGGCCGCCCTCCCCGGGCTTCCCCCGGGTCCGCGGAGCAGCCCGCCACCCCTCGCCGCACTGTCTCTCGCCCCCCGTCGGGACTTTGAAACTTTTCCCCCCCGTGCAAACCTCACCGGGGGGCAGAGGGAGAGACCTGCGGGCCGTGCCCGGCCTCCCGGGACTCCCTCCGGGCAGCGCGGGCGGCTCGGACGGGGTTTTCAGCGAGTGCTGGGGGGGGTGTCTTCGGGGGCCCCCCGCGGGCCCCCCGGGGCACCTGCGCGGGGTGGCCCCTGCTGCCAGGCACCCACTCCCCATCGACCATCCAGCCCCCCTACATACATCTGGCGGGGGTGCTTTTTTGAGTTCCCCCATTTTGGCAACTTGGCACCTCCTATGGGGAAACCGGCAAAATCATGCCGACCTCCTGGAACTCCGGCTCGGCCTGGAGCCGCCGGTTTGTCCCCTTCCCGGTTCTCAGGCATTTTCGGACTTTGTCATTTTTTCAGCACTCTGTCAATGCGGCCAGCGGGAGCTGCCGCGGTCTGTGCCCAGGCACCAGGCACTAAAAACGGACACAGTCGGAGGGTCAGGGGGTGTCTCGGCCAGATACTGAAAAACACTCAGGGGGTGCCCAGGCACCAGGCGCTCCAAACGGACACAGTCGGAGGGTCAGGGGGTGTCTCGGCCAGATACTGGAAAACACTCAGGGGCGCCCGGAGGCTGCACAGGGCCACCCCAGGCCGCTCCCCCGGGCACCCGGGCGGCCATATTGGCGGCTGAGACCCCCTCTTCAGCGAACGCCAGGGGGCGCTCAGGGGCACACGGGGGCTGCTCCACTCGCCCCAGGGCGGCCCCCGCGGGTACCCGGGCGGCCATATTGGCGGCTGGGACCCCCTCTTGAGCAAACGCCAGGGGGGCGCTCAGGGACGCACGGGGGCTGCTCCACTCGCCCCAGGCCGGCCTCCCTGGGTACCCGGGCGGGCACATTAGCGGCTGAGACCCCCTCTCCACCAGAGACCGGGGGGCGCTCGGGGACACACGGGGGCTGCTCCACTCGCCCCAGGCCGGACTCCCTGAGGCGGGCACATTAGCGGCTGAGACCCCCTCTCCACCAGAGACCGGGGGGCGCTCGGGGACACACGGGGGCTGCTCCACTCGCCCCAGGCCGGACTCCCTGAGGCGGGCACATTAGCGGCTGAGACCCCCTCTCCACCAGAGACCGGGGGGCGCTCGGGGACACACGGGGGCTGCTCCACTCGCCCCAGGCCGGCCTCCCTGAGGCGGGCACATTAGCAGCTGAGACCCCCTCTCCACCAATGACCGGGGGACGCTCAGGGACACACGGGGGCTGCTCCACTCGCCCCAGGCCGGCCTCCCTGGGTACCCAGGCGGGCACATTAGCGGCTGAGACCCCCTCTCCACCAGAGACCGGGGGGCGCTCGGGGACACACGGGGGCTGCTCCACTCGCCCCAGGCCGGACTCCCTGAGGCGGGCACATTAGCGGCTGAGACCCCCTCTCCACCAGAGACCGGGGGGCGCTCGGGGACACACGGGGGCTGCTCCACTCGCCCCAGGCCGGACTCCCTGAGGCGGGCACATTAGCGGCTGAGACCCCCTCTCCACCAGAGACCGGGGGGCGCTCGGGGACACACGGGGGCTGCTCCACTCGCCCCAGGCCGGCCTCCCTAGGTACCCGGGCGGGCACATTAGCGGCTGAGACCCCCTCTTCAGCAAACGCCAGGGGACGCTCAGGGACACACGGGGGCTGCTCCACTCGCCCCAGGCCGGCCTCCCTAGGTACCCGGGCGGGCACATTAGCGGCTGAGACCCCCTCTTCAGCAAACGCCAGGGGACGCTCAGGGACACACGGGGGCTGCTCCACTCGCCCCAGGCCGGCCTCCCTAGGTACCCGGGCGGGCACATTAGCGGCTGAGACCCCCTCTTCAGCAAACGCCAGGGGACGCTCAGGGACACACGGGGGCTGCTCCACTCGCCCCAGGCCGGCCTCCCTAGGTACCCGGGCGGGCACATTAGCGGCTGAGACCCCCTCTTCAGCAAACGCCAGGGGACGCTCAGGGACACACGGGGGCTGCTCCACTCGCCCCAGGCCGGCCTCCCTAGGTACCCGGGCGGGCACATTAGCGGCTGAGACCCCCTCTTCAGCAAACGCCAGGGGACGCTCAGGGACACACGGGGGCTGCTCCACTCGCCCCAGGCCGGCCTCCCTAGGTACCCGGGCGGGCACATTAGCGGCTGAGACCCCCTCTTCAGCAAACGCCAGGGGACGCTCAGGGACACACGGGGGCTGCTCCACTCGCCCCAGGCCGGCCTCCCTAGGTACCCGGGCGGGCACATTAGCGGCTGAGACCCCCTCTTCAGCAAACGCCAGGGGACGCTCAGGGACACACGGGGGCTGCTCCACTCGCCCCAGGCCGGCCTCCCTAGGTACCCGGGCGGGCACATTAGCGGCTGAGACCCCCTCTTCAGCAAACGCCAGGGGACGCTCAGGGACACACGGGGGCTGCTCCACTCGCCCCAGGCCGGCCTCCCTAGGTACCCGGGCGGGCACATTAGCGGCTGAGACCCCCTCTTCAGCAAACGCCAGGGGACGCTCAGGGACACACGGGGGCTGCTCCACTCGCCCCAGGCCGGCCTCCCTAGGTACCCGGGCGGGCACATTAGCGGCTGAGACCCCCTCTTCAGCAAACGCCAGGGGACGCTCAGGGACACACGGGGGCTGCTCCACTCGCCCCAGGCCGGCCTCCCTAGGTACCCGGGCGGGCACATTAGCGGCTGAGACCCCCTCTCGACCAAAGACCGGGGGACGCTCAGGGACACACGGGGGCCGCTCCACTCACCCCCAGGCCGACCTCCAGGGCCTCCCTCCCGGCCCCTGGAGCAGCCAGCGCCCCCTCGCCGTCAACACTCTCTCCCCCGTTGGGACTTTGAAACTTTTTCTGACCGTGCAAGCTTCATCGGACGGCAAAGGGGGCAAGCTGCGGTCCGTGCCCGGCCTGCTGGGGTCCTGCCCGGGGACATCGGAGGCTCAGCCAGGGTCTTGAGCTACTGCTGGTAGGTGCGCTTTGGGGGCCCTCCGCAGCCGCCCCGGGCCACCCCTGCAGCCAGCACACTGCTGCCAACAGCCCGCCGCTCTCCCACACCAGCCAGCCCCGTCTGCACACATCTGCCGGGGGTGCTTTTTTGAGAAACACTGTCACTTTGTCAAAGACCGCACACCGCTCGTTCCCTTATACCCCGACAAGGTGTTCGTGCTGACGTTTTGCGAGGCCTTATTTTACCGCCGTCGGCGCTATCAGGGGAAGCGGGCCCGCTCCTTCCGCCCTCCTGGAACCGTGCCTCGGCCCGGAGCGGCCAGGTTTACCCTCATACCGGTTCTCGTGACCTGCATTGACACTCGGCTCTTCCCCGGCCGCCGCAGCTCCCGCCGGTCCGACCAGCTGGGTCCGCCCCCCTGGACGGCACGCCTGGAGCGTTTGGACTTTGTCATTTTCATGACTTGTCTCCTCAAACTTTGTTCGACTGCAAGGGGGGCTGCCGCAGTCCGGGCCCAGCCTCCAGCGGTTGCCCCCGGCCGCTGGAGCTGCCAGCACCCCCTCGCCGTCAACACTCTCTCCCCGTTGGGACTTTGAAACTTTTCTGACCGTGCAAGCTTCGTCAAACGGCAAGGGGGCAAGCGGCGGGCTCTGCCCAGCCTCCTGGGGTCCTGCCCGGGGACATCGGAGGCTCAGCCAGGGTGTTGAGCCACTGCTGGCAGGTGCACTCAGGGGGACCCTCCGCAGCCGCCCATGCACACCTCTGCAGCCAGCACACCGCTGCCAACAGCCCGCTCCCCATCACCAGCCAGCCCCTCTGCATACATCTGCTGGGGGTGCTTTTTTGACTTCCCCCATTGTGGCCAATGGGAAAATGCCAAGGGGAAAACCTCCAGAGTCCTGCCGACCTCCTGGAACTCCAACCCGGCCTGGAGTCACAGGTTTGTCCCCTTCCCGGTTCTCAGGACCTGCACTGACACTCGGCTCAGCCCCGGCAGCTGCAGCCCCCGCCGGCCCGGCCTGCCGGGTCCGCACCCCTGGCCGGCGCATGGAGCAGTTTGGACTTTGTCATTTTCATGACTTGTCTCCTCAAACTTTGTTCTACTGCAAGGGGGGCTGCCGCAGTCCGTGCCCAGCCTCCAGGGTTTGCCCCCGGCCCCTGGAGCAGCCAGCACCCCCTCGCCGTCAACACTCTCCCCCCGTGGGGACTTTGAAACATTTCTGACCGTGCAAGCTTCATGGGACGGCAAGGGGGCAGGCTGCGGTCTGTGCCCGGCCTCCTGGGGTCCCGCCTGGGCACATCGGAGGCTCAGGCAGGGTCTTGAGCAACTGCTGTTGGGTGCTCTCAGGGGGCCCCTCCACACCCCCAGGCCGACCCCCAGGGGCTCCAGCCCGGCCCCAGGGGCAGCCAGCACCCCTTCTCCGTCAACACTCTCCCCCCGTTGGGACTTTGAAACTTTTCTGACCGTGCGAGCGTCAGCGGACGGCAAGGGGGCGACCTGCGGGCTCTGCCCGGACTCCCCGGGGCCCTGCCCGGCCCCGTGGGTGGGACAGGCAGGGTTTCTCACCTACTACCCGTAGGCACTCTCAGGGGGCCCTCCGCGCCCTCAGGCCGCCCTCCCCGGGCTTCCCCCGGGTCCGCGGAGCAGCCCGCCACCCCTCGCCGCACTGTCTCTCGCCCCCGTTGGGACTTTGAAACTTTTCCCCCCGTGCAAACCTCACCGGGGGGGCAGAGGGAGAGACCCGCGGGCCGTGCCCGGCCTCCCGGGACTCCCTCCGGGCAGCGCGGGCGGCTCGGACGGGGTTTTCAGCGAGTGCTGGGGGGGGTGTCTTCGGGGGCCCCCCGCCGGCCCCCCGGGGCACCTGCGCGGGGTGGCCCCTGCTGCCAGACACCCACTCCCTATCGACCATCCAGCCCCCCTACATACATCTGGCGGGGGTGCTTTTTTGAGTTCCCCCATTTTGGCAACTTGGCACCTCCTATGGGGAAACCGGCAAAATCATGCCGACCTCCTGGAACTCCGGCTCGGCCTGGAGCCGCCGGTTTGTCCCCTTCCCGGTTCTCAGGCATTTTCGGACTTTGTCATTTTTTCAGCACTCTGTCAATGCGGCCAGCGGGAGCTGCCGCGGTCTGTGCCCAGGCACCAGGCACTAAAAACGGACACAGTCGGAGGGTCAGGGGGTGTCTCGGCCAGATACTGAAAAACACTCAGGGGGTGCCCAGGCACCAGGCGCTCCAAACGGACACAGTCGGAGGGTCAGGGGGTGTCTCGGCCAGATACTGAAAAACACTCAGGGGCGCCCGGAGGCTGCACAGGGCCACCCCAGGCCGCTCCCCCGGGCACCCGGGCGGCCATATTGGCGGCTGAGACCCCCTCTTCAGCGAACGCCAGGGGGCGCTCAGGGGCGCACGGGGGCTGCTCAACTCGCCCCAGGCCGGCCTCCCTGAGGCGGGCACATTAGCGGCTGAGACCCCCTCTCCACCAATGACCGGGGGACGCTCAGGGACACCCGGGGGCTGCTCCACTCGCCCCAGGCCGGCCTCCCTGAGGCGGGCACATTAGCGGCTGAGACCCCCTCTCCACCAAAGACCGGGGGACGCTCAGGGACACACGGGGGCTGCTCCACTCGCCCCAGGCCGGCCTCCCTGAGGCGGGCACATTAGCGGCTGAGACCCCCTCTCCACCAAAGACCGGGGGGCACTCGGGGACACACGGGGGCTGCTCCACTCGCCCCAGGCCGGCCTCCCTGAGGCGGGCACATTAGCGGCTGAGACCCCCTCTCGACCAAAGACCGGGGGACGCTCAGGGACACACGGGGGCTGCTCCACTCGCCCCAGGCCGGCCTCCCTGAGGCGGGCACATTAGCGGCTGAGACCCCCTCTTGACCAAAGACCGGGGGACGCTCAGGGACACACGGGGGCTGCTCCACTCACCCCAGGCCGGCCTCTCTAGGTACCCAGGCGGGCACATTAGCGGCTGAGACCCCCTCTTGAGCGAGCAACGGGGGGAACTCCGGGACACACGGGGGCTGCTCCACTCGCCCCAGGCCGGCCTCCCTGAGGCGGGCACATTAGCGGCTGAGACCCCCTCTCCACCAAAGACCGGGGGGCGCTCAGGGACACACGGGGGCTGCTCCACTCGCCCCAGGCCGGCCTCCCTGAGGCGGGCACATTAGCGGCTGAGACCCCCTCTCCACCAGAGACCGGGGGGCACTCAGGGACACACGGGGGCTGCTCCACTCGCCCCAGGCCGGCCTCTCTAGGTACCCAGGCGGGCACATTAGCGGCTGAGACCCCCTCTCGACCAAAGACCGGGGGACGCTCAGGGACACACGGGGGCTGCTCCACTCGCCCCAGGCCGGCCTCTCTAGGTACCCAGGCGGGCACATTAGCGGCTGAGACCCCCTCTCGACCAAAGACCGGGGGACGCTCAGGGACACACGGGGGCTGCTCCACTCGCCCCAGGCCGGCCTCTCTAGGTACCCAGGCGGGCACATTAGCGGCTGAGACCCCCTCTCGACCAAAGACCGGGGGACGCTCAGGGACACACGGGGGCTGCTCCACTCGCCCCAGGCCGGCCTCTCTAGGTACCCAGGCGGGCACATTAGCGGCTGAGACCCCCTCTCGACCAAAGACCGGGGGACGCTCAGGGACACACGGGGGCTGCTCCACTCGCCCCAGGCCGGCCTCCCTGAGGCGGGCACATTAGCGGCTGAGACCCCCTCTCCACCAAAGACCGGGGGGCGCTCAGGGACACACGGGGGCTGCTCCACTCGCCCCAGGCCGGCCTCCCCAGGTACCCGGGCGGGCACATTAGCGGCTGAGACCCCCTCTCGACCAAAGACCGGGGGACGCTCAGGGACACACGGGGGCTGCTCCACTCGCCCCAGGCCGGCCTCCCTGAGGCGGGCACATTAGCGGCTGAGACCCCCTCTTGACCAAAGACCGGGGGACGCTCAGGGACACACGGGGGCTGCTCCACTCACCCCAGGCCGGCCTCTCTAGGTACCCAGGCGGGCACATTAGCGGCTGAGACCCCCTCTTGAGCGAGCAAACGGGGGGAACTCAGGGACACACGGGGGCTGCTCCACTCGCCCCAGGCCGGCCTCCCTGAGGCGGGCACATTAGCGGCTGAGACCCCCTCTCGACCAAAGACCGGGGGACGCTCAGGGACACACGGGGGCTGCTCCACTCGCCCCAGGCCGGCCTCTCTAGGTACCCAGGCGGGCACATTAGCGGCTGAGACCCCCTCTCGAGCAAAGACCGGGGGACGCTCAGGGACACACGGGGGCTGCTCCACTCGCCCCAGGCCGGCCTCCCTGGGTACCCAGGCGGGCACATTAGCGGCTGAGACCCCCTCTTCAGCAAACGCCAGGGGACACTTAGGGACACACGGGGGCTGCTCCACTCGCCCCAGGCCGGCCTCCCTGGGGCGGGCACATTAGCGGCTGAGACCCCCTCTCCACCAAAGACCGGGGGGCGCTCAGGGACACACGGGGGCTGCTCCACTCGCCCCAGGCCGGCCTCCCCAGGTACCCGGGCGGGCACATTAGCGGCTGAGACCCCCTCTCGACCAAAGACCGGGGGACGCTCAGGGACACACGGGGGCTGCTCCACTCGCCCCAGGCCGGCCTCCCTGAGGCGGGCACATTAGCGGCTGAGACCCCCTCTTGACCAAAGACCGGGGGACGCTCAGGGACACACGGGGGCTGCTCCACTCACCCCAGGCCGGCCTCTCTAGGTACCCAGGCGGGCACATTAGCGGCTGAGACCCCCTCTTGAGCGAGCAAACGGGGGGAACTCAGGGACACACGGGGGCTGCTCCACTCGCCCCAGGCCGGCCTCCCTGAGGCGGGCACATTAGCGGCTGAGACCCCCTCTCGACCAAAGACCGGGGGACGCTCAGGGACACACGGGGGCTGCTCCACTCGCCCCAGGCCGGCCTCTCTAGGTACCCAGGCGGGCACATTAGCGGCTGAGACCCCCTCTCGAGCAAAGACCGGGGGACGCTCAGGGACACACGGGGGCTGCTCCACTCGCCCCAGGCCGGCCTCCCTGGGTACCCAGGCGGGCACATTAGCGGCTGAGACCCCCTCTTCAGCAAACGCCAGGGGACACTTAGGGACACACGGGGGCTGCTCCACTCGCCCCAGGCCGGCCTCCCTGGGGCGGGCACATTAGCGGCTGAGACCCCCTCTCCACCAAAGACCGGGGGGCGCTCAGGGACACACGGGGGCTGCTCCACTCGCCCCAGGCCGGCCTCCCCAGGTACCCGGGCGGGCACATTAGCGGCTGAGACCCCCTCTCGACCAAAGACCGGGGGACGCTCAGGGACACACGGGGGCTGCTCCACTCGCCCCAGGCCGGCCTCCCTGAGGCGGGCACATTAGCGGCTGAGACCCCCTCTTGACCAAAGACCGGGGGACGCTCAGGGACACACGGGGGCTGCTCCACTCACCCCAGGCCGGCCTCTCTAGGTACCCAGGCGGGCACATTAGCGGCTGAGACCCCCTCTTGAGCGAGCAACGGGGGGAACTCAGGGACACACGGGGGCTGCTCCACTCGCCCCAGGCCGGCCTCCCTGAGGCGGGCACATTAGCGGCTGAGACCCCCTCTCCACCAAAGACCGGGGGACGCTCAGGGACACACGGGGGCTGCTCCACTCGCCCCAGGCCGGCCTCCCTGAGGCGGGCACATTAGCGGCTGAGACCCCCTCTTGACCAAAGACCGGGGGACGCTCAGGGACACACGGGGGCTGCTCCACTCACCCCAGGCCGGCCTCTCTAGGTACCCAGGCGGGCACATTAGCGGCTGAGACCCCCTCTTGAGCGAGCAACGGGGGGAACTCAGGGACACACGGGGGCTGCTCCACTCGCCCCAGGCCGGCCTCCCTGAGGCGGGCACATTAGCGGCTGAGACCCCCTCTCGACCAAAGACCGGGGGACGCTCAGGGACACACGGGGGCTGCTCCACTCGCCCCAGGCCGGCCTCCCTGAGGCGGGCACATTAGCGGCTGAGACCCCCTCTTGACCAAAGACCGGGGGACGCTCAGGGACACACGGGGGCTGCTCCACTCACCCCAGGCCGGCCTCTCTAGGTACCCAGGCGGGCACATTAGCGGCTGAGACCCCCTCTTGAGCGAGCAACGGGGGGAACTCAGGGACACACGGGGGCTGCTCCACTCGCCCCAGGCCGGCCTCCCTGAGGCGGGCACATTAGCGGCTGAGACCCCCTCTCCACCAAAGACCGGGGGACGCTCAGGGACACACGGGGGCTGCTCCACTCGCCCCAGGCCGGCCTCCCTGAGGCGGGCACATTAGCGGCTGAGACCCCCTCTTGACCAAAGACCGGGGGACGCTCAGGGACACACGGGGGCTGCTCCACTCACCCCAGGCCGGCCTCTCTAGGTACCCAGGCGGGCACATTAGCGGCTGAGACCCCCTCTTGAGCGAGCAACGGGGGGAACTCAGGGACACACGGGGGCTGCTCCACTCGCCCCAGGCCGGCCTCCCTGAGGCGGGCACATTAGCGGCTGAGACCCCCTCTCCACCAAAGACCGGGGGACGCTCAGGGACACACGGGGGCTGCTCCACTCGCCCCAGGCCGGCCTCCCTGAGGCGGGCACATTAGCGGCTGAGACCCCCTCTTGACCAAAGACCGGGGGACGCTCAGGGACACACGGGGGCTGCTCCACTCACCCCAGGCCGGCCTCTCTAGGTACCCAGGCGGGCACATTAGCGGCTGAGACCCCCTCTTGAGCGAGCAACGGGGGGAACTCAGGGACACACGGGGGCTGCTCCACTCGCCCCAGGCCGGCCTCCCTGAGGCGGGCACATTAGCGGCTGAGACCCCCTCTCCACCAAAGACCGGGGGACGCTCAGGGACACACGGGGGCTGCTCCACTCGCCCCAGGCCGGCCTCCCTGAGGCGGGCACATTAGCGGCTGAGACCCCCTCTTGACCAAAGACCGGGGGACGCTCAGGGACACACGGGGGCTGCTCCACTCACCCCAGGCCGGCCTCTCTAGGTACCCAGGCGGGCACATTAGCGGCTGAGACCCCCTCTTGAGCGAGCAACGGGGGGAACTCAGGGACACACGGGGGCAGCTCCACTCGCCCCAGGCCGGCCTCCCTGAGGCGGGCACATTAGCGGCTGAGACCCCCTCTCCACCAAAGACCGGGGGACGCTCAGGGACACACGGGGGCTGCTCCACTCGCCCCAGGCCGGCCTCCCTGAGGCGGGCACATTAGCGGCTGAGACCCCCTCTTGACCAAAGACCGGGGGACGCTCAGGGACACACGGGGGCTGCTCCACTCACCCCAGGCCGGCCTCTCTAGGTACCCAGGCGGGCACATTAGCGGCTGAGACCCCCTCTTGAGCGAGCAACGGGGGGAACTCAGGGACACACGGGGGCTGCTCCACTCGCCCCAGGCCGGCCTCCCTGAGGCGGGCACATTAGCGGCTGAGACCCCCTCTCGACCAAAGACCGGGGGACGCTCAGGGACACACGGGGGCTGCTCCACTCGCCCCAGGCCGGCCTCCCTGAGGCGGGCACATTAGCGGCTGAGGCCCCCTCTCCACCAGAGACCGGGGGACGCTCAGGGACACACGGGGGCTGCTCCACTCGCCCCAGGCCGGCCTCCCTGAGGCGGGCACATTAGCGGCTGAGACCCCCTCTCCACCAAAGACCGGGGGACGCTCAGGGACACACGGGGGCTGCTCCACTCGCCCCAGGCCGGACTCCCTGAGGCGGGCACATTAGCGGCTGAGACCCCCTCTCCACCAAAGACCGGGGGGCACTCGGGGACACACGGGGGCTGCTCCACTCGCCCCAGGCCGGCCTCCCTAGGTACCCAGGCGGGCACATTAGCGGCTGAGACCCCCTCTTCAGCAAACGCCAGGGGACGCTCAGGGACACACGGGGGCTGCTCCACTCGCCCCAGGCCGGCCTCCCTAGGTACCCAGGCGGGCACACTAGCGGCTGAGACCCCCTCTTCAGCAAACGCCAGGGGACACTCAGGGACACACGGGGGCTGCTCCACCCACCCCAGGCCGGCCTCCCTAGGTACCCGGGCGGGCACATTAGCGGCTGAGACCCCCTCTTCAGCAAACGCCAGGGGACGCTCAGGGACACACGGGGGCTGCTCCACTCGCCCCAGGCCGGCCTCCCTAGGTACCCGGGCGGGCACATTAGCGGCTGAGACCCCCTCTCGACCAAAGACCGGGGGACGCTCAGGGACACACGGGGGCCGCTCCACTCACCCCCAGGCCGACCTCCAGGGCCTCCCTCCCGGCCCCTGGAGCAGCCAGCGCCCCCTCGCCGTCAACACTCTCTCCCCCGTTGGGACTTTGAAACTTTTTCTGACCGTGCAAGCTTCATCGGACGGCAAAGGGGGCAAGCTGCGGTCCGTGCCCGGCCTGCTGGGGTCCTGCCCGGGGACATCGGAGGCTCAGCCAGGGTCTTGAGCTACTGCTGGTAGGTGCGCTTTGGGGGCCCTCCGCAGCCGCCCCGGGCCACCCCTGCAGCCAGCACACTGCTGCCAACAGCCCGCCGCTCTCCCACACCAGCCAGCCCCGTCTGCACACATCTGCCGGGGGTGCTTTTTTGAGAAACACTGTCACTTTGTCAAAGACCGCACACCGCTCGTTCCCTTATACCCCGACAAGGTGTTCGTGCTGACGTTTTGCGAGGCCTTATTTTACCGCCGTCGGCGCTATCAGGGGAAGCGGGCCCGCTCCTTCCGCCCTCCTGGAACCGTGCCTCGGCCCGGAGCGGCCAGGTTTACCCTCATACCGGTTCTCGTGACCTGCATTGACACTCGGCTCTTCCCCGGCCGCCGCAGCTCCCGCCGGTCCGACCAGCTGGGTCCGCCCCCCTGGACGGCACGCCTGGAGCGTTTGGACTTTGTCATTTTCATGACTTGTCTCCTCAAACTTTGTTCGACTGCAAGGGGGGCTGCCGCAGTCCGGGCCCAGCCTCCAGCGGTTGCCCCCGGCCGCTGGAGCTGCCAGCACCCCCTCGCCGTCAACACTCTCTCCCCGTTGGGACTTTGAAACTTTTCTGACCGTGCAAGCTTCGTCAAACGGCAAGGGGGCAAGCGGCGGGCTCTGCCCAGCCTCCTGGGGTCCTGCCCGGGGACATCGGAGGCTCAGCCAGGGTGTTGAGCCACTGCTGGCAGGTGCACTCAGGGGGACCCTCCGCAGCCGCCCATGCACACCTCTGCAGCCAGCACACCGCTGCCAACAGCCCGCTCCCCATCACCAGCCAGCCCCTCTGCATACATCTGCTGGGGGTGCTTTTTTGACTTCCCCCATTGTGGCCAATGGGAAAATGCCAAGGGGAAAACCTCCAGAGTCCTGCCGACCTCCTGGAACTCCAACCCGGCCTGGAGTCACAGGTTTGTCCCCTTCCCGGTTCTCAGGACCTGCACTGACACTCGGCTCAGCCCCGGCAGCTGCAGCCCCCGCCGGCCCGGCCTGCCGGGTCCGCACCCCTGGCCGGCGCATGGAGCAGTTTGGACTTTGTCATTTTCATGACTTGTCTCCTCAAACTTTGTTCTACTGCAAGGGGGGCTGCCGCAGTCCGTGCCCAGCCTCCAGGGTTTGCCCCCGGCCCCTGGAGCAGCCAGCACCCCCTCGCCGTCAACACTCTCCCCCCGTGGGGACTTTGAAACATTTCTGACCGTGCAAGCTTCATGGGACGGCAAGGGGGCAGGCTGCGGTCTGTGCCCGGCCTCCTGGGGTCCCGCCTGGGCACATCGGAGGCTCAGGCAGGGTCTTGAGCAACTGCTGTTGGGTGCTCTCAGGGGGCCCCTCCACACCCCCAGGCCGACCCCCAGGGGCTCCAGCCCGGCCCCAGGGGCAGCCAGCACCCCTTCTCCGTCAACACTCTCCCCCCGTTGGGACTTTGAAACTTTTCTGACCGTGCGAGCGTCAGCGGACGGCAAGGGGGCGACCTGCGGGCTCTGCCCGGACTCCCCGGGGCCCTGCCCGGCCCCGTGGGTGGGACAGGCAGGGTTTCTCACCTACTACCCGTAGGCACTCTCAGGGGGCCCTCCGCGCCCTCAGGCCGCCCTCCCCGGGCTTCCCCCGGGTCCGCGGAGCAGCCCGCCACCCCTCGCCGCACTGTCTCTCGCCCCCGTTGGGACTTTGAAACTTTTCCCCCCGTGCAAACCTCACCGGGGGGGCAGAGGGAGAGACCCGCGGGCCGTGCCCGGCCTCCCGGGACTCCCTCCGGGCAGCGCGGGCGGCTCGGACGGGGTTTTCAGCGAGTGCTGGGGGGGGTGTCTTCGGGGGCCCCCCGCCGGCCCCCCGGGGCACCTGCGCGGGGTGGCCCCTGCTGCCAGACACCCACTCCCTATCGACCATCCAGCCCCCCTACATACATCTGGCGGGGGTGCTTTTTTGAGTTCCCCCATTTTGGCAACTTGGCACCTCCTATGGGGAAACCGGCAAAATCATGCCGACCTCCTGGAACTCCGGCTCGGCCTGGAGCCGCCGGTTTGTCCCCTTCCCGGTTCTCAGGCATTTTCGGACTTTGTCATTTTTTCAGCACTCTGTCAATGCGGCCAGCGGGAGCTGCCGCGGTCTGTGCCCAGGCACCAGGCACTAAAAACGGACACAGTCGGAGGGTCAGGGGGTGTCTCGGCCAGATACTGAAAAACACTCAGGGGGTGCCCAGGCACCAGGCGCTCCAAACGGACACAGTCGGAGGGTCAGGGGGTGTCTCGGCCAGATACTGAAAAACACTCAGGGGCGCCCGGAGGCTGCACAGGGCCACCCCAGGCCGCTCCCCCGGGCACCCGGGCGGCCATATTGGCGGCTGAGACCCCCTCTTCAGCGAACGCCAGGGGGCGCTCAGGGGCGCACGGGGGCTGCTCAACTCGCCCCAGGCCGGCCTCCCTGAGGCGGGCACATTAGCGGCTGAGACCCCCTCTCCACCAATGACCGGGGGACGCTCAGGGACACCCGGGGGCTGCTCCACTCGCCCCAGGCCGGCCTCCCTGAGGCGGGCACATTAGCGGCTGAGACCCCCTCTCCACCAAAGACCGGGGGACGCTCAGGGACACACGGGGGCTGCTCCACTCGCCCCAGGCCGGCCTCCCTGAGGCGGGCACATTAGCGGCTGAGACCCCCTCTCCACCAAAGACCGGGGGGCACTCGGGGACACACGGGGGCTGCTCCACTCGCCCCAGGCCGGCCTCCCTGAGGCGGGCACATTAGCGGCTGAGACCCCCTCTCGACCAAAGACCGGGGGACGCTCAGGGACACACGGGGGCTGCTCCACTCGCCCCAGGCCGGCCTCCCTGAGGCGGGCACATTAGCGGCTGAGACCCCCTCTTGACCAAAGACCGGGGGACGCTCAGGGACACACGGGGGCTGCTCCACTCACCCCAGGCCGGCCTCTCTAGGTACCCAGGCGGGCACATTAGCGGCTGAGACCCCCTCTTGAGCGAGCAACGGGGGGAACTCCGGGACACACGGGGGCTGCTCCACTCGCCCCAGGCCGGCCTCCCTGAGGCGGGCACATTAGCGGCTGAGACCCCCTCTCCACCAAAGACCGGGGGGCGCTCAGGGACACACGGGGGCTGCTCCACTCGCCCCAGGCCGGCCTCCCTGAGGCGGGCACATTAGCGGCTGAGACCCCCTCTCCACCAGAGACCGGGGGGCACTCAGGGACACACGGGGGCTGCTCCACTCGCCCCAGGCCGGCCTCTCTAGGTACCCAGGCGGGCACATTAGCGGCTGAGACCCCCTCTCGACCAAAGACCGGGGGACGCTCAGGGACACACGGGGGCTGCTCCACTCGCCCCAGGCCGGCCTCTCTAGGTACCCAGGCGGGCACATTAGCGGCTGAGACCCCCTCTCGACCAAAGACCGGGGGACGCTCAGGGACACACGGGGGCTGCTCCACTCGCCCCAGGCCGGCCTCTCTAGGTACCCAGGCGGGCACATTAGCGGCTGAGACCCCCTCTCGACCAAAGACCGGGGGACGCTCAGGGACACACGGGGGCTGCTCCACTCGCCCCAGGCCGGCCTCTCTAGGTACCCAGGCGGGCACATTAGCGGCTGAGACCCCCTCTCGACCAAAGACCGGGGGACGCTCAGGGACACACGGGGGCTGCTCCACTCGCCCCAGGCCGGCCTCCCTGAGGCGGGCACATTAGCGGCTGAGACCCCCTCTCCACCAAAGACCGGGGGGCGCTCAGGGACACACGGGGGCTGCTCCACTCGCCCCAGGCCGGCCTCCCCAGGTACCCGGGCGGGCACATTAGCGGCTGAGACCCCCTCTCGACCAAAGACCGGGGGACGCTCAGGGACACACGGGGGCTGCTCCACTCGCCCCAGGCCGGCCTCCCTGAGGCGGGCACATTAGCGGCTGAGACCCCCTCTTGACCAAAGACCGGGGGACGCTCAGGGACACACGGGGGCTGCTCCACTCACCCCAGGCCGGCCTCTCTAGGTACCCAGGCGGGCACATTAGCGGCTGAGACCCCCTCTTGAGCGAGCAAACGGGGGGAACTCAGGGACACACGGGGGCTGCTCCACTCGCCCCAGGCCGGCCTCCCTGAGGCGGGCACATTAGCGGCTGAGACCCCCTCTCGACCAAAGACCGGGGGACGCTCAGGGACACACGGGGGCTGCTCCACTCGCCCCAGGCCGGCCTCTCTAGGTACCCAGGCGGGCACATTAGCGGCTGAGACCCCCTCTCGAGCAAAGACCGGGGGACGCTCAGGGACACACGGGGGCTGCTCCACTCGCCCCAGGCCGGCCTCCCTGGGTACCCAGGCGGGCACATTAGCGGCTGAGACCCCCTCTTCAGCAAACGCCAGGGGACACTTAGGGACACACGGGGGCTGCTCCACTCGCCCCAGGCCGGCCTCCCTGGGGCGGGCACATTAGCGGCTGAGACCCCCTCTCCACCAAAGACCGGGGGGCGCTCAGGGACACACGGGGGCTGCTCCACTCGCCCCAGGCCGGCCTCCCCAGGTACCCGGGCGGGCACATTAGCGGCTGAGACCCCCTCTCGACCAAAGACCGGGGGACGCTCAGGGACACACGGGGGCTGCTCCACTCGCCCCAGGCCGGCCTCCCTGAGGCGGGCACATTAGCGGCTGAGACCCCCTCTTGACCAAAGACCGGGGGACGCTCAGGGACACACGGGGGCTGCTCCACTCACCCCAGGCCGGCCTCTCTAGGTACCCAGGCGGGCACATTAGCGGCTGAGACCCCCTCTTGAGCGAGCAAACGGGGGGAACTCAGGGACACACGGGGGCTGCTCCACTCGCCCCAGGCCGGCCTCCCTGAGGCGGGCACATTAGCGGCTGAGACCCCCTCTCGACCAAAGACCGGGGGACGCTCAGGGACACACGGGGGCTGCTCCACTCGCCCCAGGCCGGCCTCTCTAGGTACCCAGGCGGGCACATTAGCGGCTGAGACCCCCTCTCGAGCAAAGACCGGGGGACGCTCAGGGACACACGGGGGCTGCTCCACTCGCCCCAGGCCGGCCTCCCTGGGTACCCAGGCGGGCACATTAGCGGCTGAGACCCCCTCTTCAGCAAACGCCAGGGGACACTTAGGGACACACGGGGGCTGCTCCACTCGCCCCAGGCCGGCCTCCCTGGGGCGGGCACATTAGCGGCTGAGACCCCCTCTCCACCAAAGACCGGGGGGCGCTCAGGGACACACGGGGGCTGCTCCACTCGCCCCAGGCCGGCCTCCCCAGGTACCCGGGCGGGCACATTAGCGGCTGAGACCCCCTCTCGACCAAAGACCGGGGGACGCTCAGGGACACACGGGGGCTGCTCCACTCGCCCCAGGCCGGCCTCCCTGAGGCGGGCACATTAGCGGCTGAGACCCCCTCTTGACCAAAGACCGGGGGACGCTCAGGGACACACGGGGGCTGCTCCACTCACCCCAGGCCGGCCTCTCTAGGTACCCAGGCGGGCACATTAGCGGCTGAGACCCCCTATTGAGCGAGCAACGGGGGGAACTCAGGGACACACGGGGGCTGCTCCACTCGCCCCAGGCCGGCCTCCCTGAGGCGGGCACATTAGCGGCTGAGACCCCCTCTCCACCAAAGACCGGGGGACGCTCAGGGACACACGGGGGCTGCTCCACTCGCCCCAGGCCGGCCTCCCTGAGGCGGGCACATTAGCGGCTGAGACCCCCTCTTGACCAAAGACCGGGGGACGCTCAGGGACACACGGGGGCTGCTCCACTCACCCCAGGCCGGCCTCTCTAGGTACCCAGGCGGGCACATTAGCGGCTGAGACCCCCTCTTGAGCGAGCAACGGGGGGAACTCAGGGACACACGGGGGCTGCTCCACTCGCCCCAGGCCGGCCTCCCTGAGGCGGGCACATTAGCGGCTGAGACCCCCTCTCGACCAAAGACCGGGGGACGCTCAGGGACACACGGGGGCTGCTCCACTCGCCCCAGGCCGGCCTCCCTGAGGCGGGCACATTAGCGGCTGAGACCCCCTCTTGACCAAAGACCGGGGGACGCTCAGGGACACACGGGGGCTGCTCCACTCACCCCAGGCCGGCCTCTCTAGGTACCCAGGCGGGCACATTAGCGGCTGAGACCCCCTCTTGAGCGAGCAACGGGGGGAACTCAGGGACACACGGGGGCTGCTCCACTCGCCCCAGGCCGGCCTCCCTGAGGCGGGCACATTAGCGGCTGAGACCCCCTCTCCACCAAAGACCGGGGGACGCTCAGGGACACACGGGGGCTGCTCCACTCGCCCCAGGCCGGCCTCCCTGAGGCGGGCACATTAGCGGCTGAGACCCCCTCTTGACCAAAGACCGGGGGACGCTCAGGGACACACGGGGGCTGCTCCACTCACCCCAGGCCGGCCTCTCTAGGTACCCAGGCGGGCACATTAGCGGCTGAGACCCCCTCTTGAGCGAGCAAACGGGGGGAACTCAGGGACACACGGGGGCTGCTCCACTCGCCCCAGGCCGGCCTCCCTGAGGCGGGCACATTAGCGGCTGAGACCCCCTCTCGACCAAAGACCGGGGGACGCTCAGGGACACACGGGGGCTGCTCCACTCGCCCCAGGCCGGCCTCTCTAGGTACCCAGGCGGGCACATTAGCGGCTGAGACCCCCTCTCGAGCAAAGACCGGGGGACGCTCAGGGACACACGGGGGCTGCTCCACTCGCCCCAGGCCGGCCTCCCTGGGTACCCAGGCGGGCACATTAGCGGCTGAGACCCCCTCTTCAGCAAACGCCAGGGGACACTTAGGGACACACGGGGGCTGCTCCACTCGCCCCAGGCCGGCCTCCCTGGGGCGGGCACATTAGCGGCTGAGACCCCCTCTCCACCAAAGACCGGGGGGCGCTCAGGGACACACGGGGGCTGCTCCACTCGCCCCAGGCCGGCCTCCCCAGGTACCCGGGCGGGCACATTAGCGGCTGAGACCCCCTCTCGACCAAAGACCGGGGGACGCTCAGGGACACACGGGGGCTGCTCCACTCGCCCCAGGCCGGCCTCCCTGAGGCGGGCACATTAGCGGCTGAGACCCCCTCTTGACCAAAGACCGGGGGACGCTCAGGGACACACGGGGGCTGCTCCACTCACCCCAGGCCGGCCTCTCTAGGTACCCAGGCGGGCACATTAGCGGCTGAGACCCCCTCTTGAGCGAGCAAACGGGGGGAACTCAGGGACACACGGGGGCTGCTCCACTCGCCCCAGGCCGGCCTCCCTGAGGCGGGCACATTAGCGGCTGAGACCCCCTCTCGACCAAAGACCGGGGGACGCTCAGGGACACACGGGGGCTGCTCCACTCGCCCCAGGCCGGCCTCTCTAGGTACCCAGGCGGGCACATTAGCGGCTGAGACCCCCTCTCGAGCAAAGACCGGGGGACGCTCAGGGACACACGGGGGCTGCTCCACTCGCCCCAGGCCGGCCTCCCTGGGTACCCAGGCGGGCACATTAGCGGCTGAGACCCCCTCTTCAGCAAACGCCAGGGGACACTTAGGGACACACGGGGGCTGCTCCACTCGCCCCAGGCCGGCCTCCCTGGGGCGGGCACATTAGCGGCTGAGACCCCCTCTCCACCAAAGACCGGGGGGCGCTCAGGGACACACGGGGGCTGCTCCACTCGCCCCAGGCCGGCCTCCCCAGGTACCCGGGCGGGCACATTAGCGGCTGAGACCCCCTCTCGACCAAAGACCGGGGGACGCTCAGGGACACACGGGGGCTGCTCCACTCGCCCCAGGCCGGCCTCCCTGAGGCGGGCACATTAGCGGCTGAGACCCCCTCTTGACCAAAGACCGGGGGACGCTCAGGGACACACGGGGGCTGCTCCACTCACCCCAGGCCGGCCTCTCTAGGTACCCAGGCGGGCACATTAGCGGCTGAGACCCCCTCTTGAGCGAGCAACGGGGGGAACTCAGGGACACACGGGGGCTGCTCCACTCGCCCCAGGCCGGCCTCCCTGAGGCGGGCACATTAGCGGCTGAGACCCCCTCTCCACCAAAGACCGGGGGACGCTCAGGGACACACGGGGG
Source organism: Eleutherodactylus coqui (assembly GCF_035609145.1). NCBI lineage: Eukaryota > Metazoa > Chordata > Amphibia > Anura > Eleutherodactylidae > Eleutherodactylus > Eleutherodactylus coqui. Next base: position 42,356 of record NW_027102019.1, on the reverse strand, counting down.
CTGCTCCACTCGCCCCAGGCCGGCCTCCCTGAGGCGGGCACATTAGCGGCTGAGACCCCCTCTTGACCAAAGACCGGGGGACGCTCAGGGACACACGGGGGCTGCTCCACTCACCCCAGGCCGGCCTCTCTAGGTACCCAGGCGGGCACATTAGCGGCTGAGACCCCCTCTTGAGCGAGCAACGGGGGGAACTCAGGGACACACGGGGGCTGCTCCACTCGCCCCAGGCCGGCCTCCCTGAGGCGGGCACATTAGCGGCTGAGACCCCCTCTCGACCAAAGACCGGGGGACGCTCAGGGACACACGGGGGCTGCTCCACTCGCCCCAGGCCGGCCTCCCTGAGGCGGGCACATTAGCGGCTGAGGCCCCCTCTCCACCAGAGACCGGGGGACGCTCAGGGACACACGGGGGCTGCTCCACTCGCCCCAGGCCGGCCTCCCTGAGGCGGGCACATTAGCGGCTGAGACCCCCTCTCCACCAAAGACCGGGGGACGCTCAGGGACACACGGGGGCTGCTCCACTCGCCCCAGGCCGGACTCCCTGAGGCGGGCACATTAGCGGCTGAGACCCCCTCTCCACCAAAGACCGGGGGGCACTCGGGGACACACGGGGGCTGCTCCACTCGCCCCAGGCCGGCCTCCCTAGGTACCCAGGCGGGCACATTAGCGGCTGAGACCCCCTCTTCAGCAAACGCCAGGGGACGCTCAGGGACACACGGGGGCTGCTCCACTCGCCCCAGGCCGGCCTCCCTAGGTACCCAGGCGGGCACACTAGCGGCTGAGACCCCCTCTTCAGCAAACGCCAGGGGACACTCAGGGACACACGGGGGCTGCTCCACCCACCCCAGGCCGGCCTCCCTAGGTACCCGGGCGGGCACATTAGCGGCTGAGACCCCCTCTTCAGCAAACGCCAGGGGACGCTCAGGGACACACGGGGGCTGCTCCACTCGCCCCAGGCCGGCCTCCCTAGGTACCCGGGCGGGCACATTAGCGGCTGAGACCCCCTCTCGACCAAAGACCGGGGGACGCTCAGGGACACACGGGGGCCGCTCCACTCACCCCCAGGCCGACCTCCGGGGCCTCCCTCCCGGCCCCTGGAGCAGCCAGCGCCCCCTCGCCGTCAACACTCTCTCCCCGTTGGGACTTTGAAACTTTTCTGACCGTGCAAGCTTCATCGGACGGCAAAGCGGGCAAGCTGCGGTCCGTGCCCGGCCTCCTGGGCATCCTGCCCGGGCACATCGGAGGCTCAGCCAGGGTCTTGAGCCACTGCTGGCAGGTGCACTTTGGGGGCCCTCCGCAGCCGCCCCGGGCCACCCCTGCAGCCAGCACACTGCTGCCAACAGCCCGCCGCTCTCCGTCACCAGCCAGCCCCTCTGCACACATCTGCCGGGGGTGCTTTTTTTGAGAAATAGTGTCACTTTGTCAAAGACCGCACACCGCTCGTTCCCTTATACCCCGACAAGGTGTTCGTGCTGACGTTTTGCGAGGCCTTATTTTACCGTCGTCGGCGCTATCAGGGGAAACGGGCCCGCTCCTTCCGCCCTCCTGGAACCCTGGCTCGGCCCGGAGCGACCAGGATCACCCTCATACCGGTTCTCACCACCTGCATCGACACGCGGCTCTGCCCCGGCCGCCGCAGCTCTCGCCGGCCCGGCCGGGTCCGCACCCCTGGCCGGCACGCCTGGAGCGTTTGGACTTTGTCGTTTTTTTCTCCAAGAGTCGCCTCTGGCACATGCCATGGACCTCAGCAGGGGCTGCTCCCCGCCCCCTGGGTGTCCTGCCCGGGCACATCGGAGGCTCAGCCTGGGTCTTCAGCCCCTACTGGTAGGTGCGCTTTGGGGGCCCTCCGCAGCCGCCCGGGGCCCACCCCTGCAGCCAGCACACGGCTGCCAGCAGCCACCACACAGCTGCCAACAGCCCGCTCTCCGTCACCACCCAGCCCCTTCTGCATACATCTGCCGGGGGTGCTTTTTTGACTTCCCCCCTTTTGGCCTATGGGGAAATGCCAAGGGGAAAACCTCCAGAGTCAGGCCGACCTCATGGAACTCCTACCCGGACTCGAGCCACCGGTTTGTCCCCTTCCCGGTTCTCAGGACATGCATTGACACCCAGATCTTCACCGGCAGCCGCAGCTCCCGCCGGCCCGGCCAGCCGGGTCCGCCCCCCTGGCCGGCACGCCTGGAGCGTTTGGACTTTGTCATTTTTTTCTCCAAGACTCGCCTCTGGCACATGCCATGGACTTCAGCGGGGGCTGCTCCCCGCCTCCAGGGTGTCCTGCCCGGGCACATCGGAGGCTCAGCCTGGGTCATCAGCCCCTACTGGTAGGTGCACTCAGGGGGCCCTCCGCAGCCGCCCAGGCCCACCCCTGCAGCCAGCACACGGCTGCCAGCAGCCACCACACAGCTGCCAACAGCCCGCTCTCCGTCACCCCCCAGCCCCTCCTGCATACATCTGCTGGGGGTGCTTTTTTGACTTCCCCCCTTTTGGCCTATGGGGAAATGCTAAGGGGAAAACCTCCAGAGTCAGGCCGACCTCCTGGAACTCCAACCCGGCCTGGAGCCACCGGTTTGTCCCCTTCCCGGTTCTCACGACATGCATCGACACTCGGCTCAGCCCCGGCAGCCGCAGCTCCCGCCGGCCCGGCCAGCCCGGTCCGCACCCCTGGCCAGCGCCTGGAGCGTTTGGACTTTGTCATTTTTTCAAAGACTCATCTCTGCCAACTGCCGTGGGCTTCAGCGGGGGCTGCTCCCCGCCTCCTGGGTGTCCTGCCCGGGCACATCGGAGGCTCAGGCAATGTCTTGAGCCACCGCTGGTAGCTGCACTCAGGGGGCCCTCCGCAGCCGCCCAGGCCCACCCCTGCAGCCACCACACAGCTGCCAACAGCCCGCTCCCCGTCAACCCCCAGCCCCTCCGCATACATCTGCTGGGGGTGCTTTTTTGACTTCCCCCGTTTAGGCCTATGGGGAAAAGCCAAGGGGAAAACCTCCAGAGCCAGGCCGACCTCCTGGAACTCCCACCCGGCCTGGAGCCACCGGTTTGTCCCCTTCCCGGTTCTCAGGACATGCACTAATACTCGGCTCAGCCCCAGCAGCCGCAGCTCCCGCCGGCCCGGCCAGCCCGGTCCGCCACCCTGCCCGGCGCCTGGAGCGTTTGGACTTTGTCGTTTTTTCTCCAAGACTCGCCTCTGGCACATGCCGTGGACTTCAGCGGGGGCTGCTCCCCGCCTCCTGGGTGTCCTGCCCGGGCACATCGGAGGCTCAGCCTGGGTCATCAGCCCCTACTGCTAGGTGCACTCAGGGGGCCCTCGGCAGCCGCCCAGGCCCACCCCTGCAGCCAGCACACGGCTGCCAGCAGCCACCACACAGCTGCCAACAGCCCGCTCTCCGTCACCCTCCAGCCCAACTCTGCATACATCTGCCGGGGGTGCTTTTTTGACTTCCCCCCTTTTGGCCTATGGGGAAAAGCTAAGGGGAAAACCTCCAGAGTCAGGCCGACCTCCTGGAACTCCCACCCGGCCTGGAGCCACAGGTTTGTCCCCTTCCCGGTTCTCACGACATGCATCGACACTCGGCTCAGCCCCGGCAGCCGCAGCTCCCGCCGGCCCGGCCAGCCCGGTCCGCCACCCTGCCCGGCGCCTGGAGCGTTTGGACTTTGTCGTTTTTTCTCCAAGACTCGCCTCTGGCACATGCCATGGACTTCAGCGGGGGCTGCTCCCCGCCTCCTGGGTGTCCTGCCCGGGCACATCGGAGGCTCAGCCTGGGTCATCAGCCCCTACTGCTAGGTGCACTCTGAAGGGGCCCTCCGCAGCCGCCCCGGGCCACCCCTGCAGCCAGCACACGGCTGCCAGCAGCCACCGCACAGCTGCCAACAGCCCGCTCCCCGTCACCCCCCAGCCCCTTCTGCATACATCTGCCGGGGGTGCTTTTTTGACTTCCCCCCTTTTGGCCTATGGGGAAAAGCCAGGGGGAAAACCTCCACAGTCAGGCCGACCTCCTGGAACTCGAGCTCGGCCTGGAGCCACCGGTTTGTCCCCTTCCCGGTTCTCAGGACCTGCATTGACACTCGGATCTTCCCCGGCAGCCGCAGCCCCCGCCGGCCCGGCCAGCCGGGTCCGCACCCCTGGGCAACGCCTGGAGCGTTTGGACTTTGTCGTTTTTTTCAAAGACTCATCTCTGCCAACTGCCGTGGGCTTCAGCGGGGGTGTCTGCTCCCCGCCTCCTGGGTGTCCTGCCCGGGCACATCGGAGGGTCAGCCTGGGTCTTGAGCCCCTACTGGTAGGTGCACTCTGAAGGCGCCCTCCGCAGCCGCCCAGGCCCACCCCTGCAGCCACCACACAGCTGCCAACAGCCCGCTCCCCGTCAACCCCCAGCCCCTCCGCATACATCTGCTGGGGGTGCTTTTTTGACTTCCCCCGTTTTGGCCTATGGGGAAATGCTAAGGGGAAAACCTCCAGAGTCAGGCCGACCTCCTGGAACTCCAACCCGGCCTCGAGCCACCGGTTTGTCCCCTTCCCGGTTCTCACGACATGCATCGACACTCGGCTCAGCCCCGGCAGCCGCAGCCCCCGCCGGCCCGGCCAGCCGGGGTCAACCGCCCTGGCCGGCGCCTGGAGCGTTTGGACTTTGTCATTTTTTCTCCAAGACTCGATTCTGGCACATGCCATGGACTTCAGCGGGGGCTGTTCCCCGCCTCCCGGGTGTCCTGCCCGGGCACATCGGAGGCTCAGGCAATGTCTTCAACCACCGCTGGCAGGTGCACTCAGGGGGCCCTCCGCAGCCGCCCAGGCCCACCCCTGCAGCCAGCACACGGCTGCCAGCAGCCACCACGCAGCTGCCAACAGCCCGCTCTCCGTCACCCCCCAGCCCCTTCTGCATACATCTGCTGGGGGTGCTTTTTTGACTTCCCCCCTTTTGGCCAATGGGAAAATGCCAAGGGGAAAACCTCCAGAGTCAGGCCGACCTCATGGAACTCCAACCCGGGCTGGAGCCACCGGTTTGTCCCCTTCCCGGTTCTCAGGACATGCATTGACACTCGGCTCAGCCCCGGCAGCCGCAGCTCCCGCCGGCCCGGCCAGCCGGGTCCGCCCCCCTGGCCTGCACGCCTGGAGCGTTTGGACTTTGTCATTTTCATGACTTGTCTCCTCAAACTTTGTTCGACCGCAAGGGGGTGTGCCGCGGTCCGTGCCCAGCCTCCAGGGGTTGCCCCCGGCCCCTGGAGCTGCCGGCACCCCCTCGCCCTCAACACTCTCTCCCCGTTGGGACTTTGAAACTTTTTCTGACCGTGCGAGCTTCGTCAAACGGCAAGGGGGCAAGCGGCGGGCTCTGCCCGGCCTCCTGGGGTCCTGCCCGGGGACATCGGAGGCTCAGCCAGGGTTTTGAGCCACCGCTGGCAGGTGCACTCAGGGGGCCCTCCGCAGCCGCCCATGCCCACCCCTGCAGCCAGCACACTGCTGCCAACAGCCCGCTCTCCATCACCCCCCAGCCCCTCTGCATACATCTGCTGGGGGTGCTTTTTTGACTTCCCCCATTGTGGCCAATGGGACAATGCCAAGGGGAAAACCTCCAGAGTCCTGCCGACCTCCTGGAACTCCAACCCGGCCTGGAGCCACCGGTTTGTCCCCTTCCCGGTTCTCAGGACATGCATTGACACTCGGCTCAGCCCCGGCAGCCGCAGCCCCCGCCAGCCCGGCCAGCCGGGTCCGCCCCCCTGGCCTGCACGCCTGGAGCGTTTGGACTTTGTCATTTTCATGACTTGTCTCCTCAAACTTTGTTCAACTGCAAGGGGGGCTGCCACGGCTGTTCCCCGCCCCCTGGGTGTCCTTCCCTGCAACACCGGAGGCTCAGGCAGGGTCTTGAGCAACTTCTGTTGGGTGCTCTCAGGGGGCCCCTCCGCACCCGCAGGCCCACCTCCAGGGCCTCCAGCCCGGCCCCAGTGGCAGCCAGCACCCCCTCGCCGTCAACCCTCTCTCCCCGTTGGGACTTTGAAACTTTTTCCGACCGTGCAAGCTTCGTCAAACGGCAAGGGGGCAAGCGGCGGTCTGTGCCCGGCCTCCTGGGCGTCCTGCCCGGGGACATCGGAGGCTCAGGCTGGGTCTTGAGCCACCACTGGTAGGTGCGCTTTGGGGGCCCTCCGCAGCCGCCCCGGGCCACCCCTGCAGCCAGCGCACTGCTGCCAACAGCCCGCTCCCCATCACCAGCCAGCCCCTTCTGCATACATCTGGCGGGGGTGCTTTTTTGACTTCCCCCATTTTGGCCTATGGGGAAAAGCCAGGGGGAAAACCTCCAGAGTCAGGCCGACCTCCTGGAACTCTAGCCCGGCCTGGAGCTACTGGTTTGTCCCCTTCCCGGTTCTCAGGACATGCATCGCCACTCGGCTCAGCCCCAGCCGCCGCAGCTCCCGCCGGCCCGGCCAGCCGGGTCCGTCCCCCTGGCCGGCGCCTGGAGGCGTTTGGACTTTGTCATTTTTTCTCAAAGACCCATCTCTGCCAACTGCCGTGGGCTTCAGCAGTGGCTGCCGCGGGCTGTGCACGGCCTCCTGGTGGGGTCCCGCCTGCCCTCGCAGGCAGCTAGGACAGGGTTCTCAGCAGGGGCTTGGATGCGCTCTCAGGGCGGCCTCCGCAGCCCCCCAAGGTGGCTTCGTACACCTCTCGAACGTGGCGCCCGGCCGCTCGGAGAGCGGGGTCTGCCCGGGCAGCCAGCCAGCCTGTTGGCCCCGCGGCCTGCACAGGCGGAGTGGGGACCCTCGCGCTCGATGACTCTGCTCCCAGGGAGGTGGCAGAGGGGCGGCCGCGGTGCTTTGACTTTGAGCGGTCCCCACTCCTCAGCACATTGAGAAATTGTCACTTTGTCAAGGACCGCACACCGCTCGTTCCCTTATATGCAAAAAAGGTGTTCGTCCTGACGTTTTGCGAGGCCTTATTTTACCGCCGTCGGCGCTATCAGGGGAAGCGGGCCCGCTCCTTCCGCCTTCCTGGAACCGTGCCTCGGCCCCGAGGGCCCAGGATTACCCTCATACCGGTTCTCACGACATGCATCGATACTCGGCTCAGCCCCGGCAGCCGCAGCTCCCGCCGGCCCGGCCAGCCGGGTACGCCCCCCTGGCCGGCACGCCTGGAGCGTTTGGACTTTGTCATTTTTCTCAAAGACTCATCTCTGCCAACTGCCGTGGGATTCAGCAGGGGCTGCCACGGCTGTTCCCCGCCTCCTGGGTTTCCTGCCCTGCAACACCGGAGGGTCAGGGGGGGGGGGGGTCTTGAGCAACTACTGGTAGGTGCAGCACCTCGGGGGCCCTCTGCAGCCAGCACACGGCTGCCAACAGCCCGCTCCCCATCACCCGCCAGCCCCTCTGCATACATCTGCCGGGGGTGCTTTTTTGACTTCCCCCATGTTGGCCTATGGGGAAAAGCCAGGGGGAAAACCTCCAGAGTCAGGCCGACCTCCTGGAACCCTAGCCCGGCCTGGAGCTACTGGTTTGCCCCCTTCCCGGTTCTCAGGACATGCCTTGACACTCGGCTCTTCCCCAGCCGCCGCAGCTCCCCTCGGCCCGGCCAGCCGGGTCCGCCCCCCTGACCGGCGCCTGGAGCGTTTGGACTTTGTCGTTTTTTTTCTCCAAGACTCATCTCTGCCAACTGCCAAGGACTTCAGCAGGGGCTGCCACCTGCTGTTCCCCGCCAATGGGTGTCCTGCCCTGCAACACCGGAGGCTCAGGCAGGGTCTTGAGCAACTGCTGGTAGGTGCTCTCAGGGGGCCCCTCCACACCCCCAGGCCCACCTCCAGGGCCTCCCTCCCGGCCCCTGGAGCAGCCAGCACCCCATCACCGTCAGCACTCTCTCCCCGTTGGGACTTTGAAACTTTTCTGACCGTGCAAGCTTCGTCAAACGGCAAGGGGGCAACCGGCGTTCTGTGCCCGGCCTCCTGGGGTCCTGCCCGGGCACATCGGAGGCTCAGCCTGGGTTTTCAGCCACCACGGGCAGGTGCACTCAGGGGGCCCTCCGCAGCCGCCCATGCACACCTCTGCAGCCAGCACACTGCTGCCAACAGACCGCTCCCCATCACCAGCCAGCCCCTCTGCATACATCTGCTGGGGGTGCTTTTTTGACTTCCCCCATTTTGGCCAATGGGAAAATGCCAGGGGGAAAACCTCCAGAGTCAGGCCGACCTCCTGGAACTGCCGCCCGGCCAGGAGCCTCCGGTTTGTCCCCTTCCCGGTTCTCAGGACATGCATCGCCACTCGGCTCAGCCCCAGCCGCCGCAGCTCCCGCCGGCCCGGCCAGCCGGGTCCGTCCCCCTGGCCGGCGCCTGGAGGCGTTTGGACTTTGTCATTTTTTTTCAAAGACTCATCTCTGCCAACTGCCCTGGGCTTCAGCAGTGGTTGCCGCGGGCTGTGCACGGCCTCCTGGTGGGGTCCCGCCTGCCCGCGCAGGCATCTAGGACAGGGTTCTCAGCAAGGGCTTGGAGGCGCTCTCAGGGGGGCCTCCGCAGGCCCCCAAGGTGGCTTCGCACACCTCTCGAACGTGGCGCCCGGCCGCTCGGAGAGCGGGGTCTCCCCGGGCAGCCAGCCAGCCTGTCGGCCCCGCGGCCTGGACAGGCGGAGTGGGGACACTCGCGCTCGACGACTCTGCTCCCGGGGAGGTGGCAGAGGGGCGGCCGCGGAGCTTTGACTTTGAGCGGTCCCCACTCCAGCACTCTGAGAAATAGTCACTTTGTCAAAGACGGCACACCGCTCGTTCCCTTATATGCAAAAAAGGTGTTCGTCCTGACGTTTTGCGAGGCCTTAATTTACCGCCGTCGGCGCTATCAGGGGAATCGGGCCCGCTCCTTCCGCCCTCCTGGAACCGTGCCTCGGCCCGGAGCGACCAGGATTACCCTCATACCGGTTCTCACGACATACATCGACACTCGGCTCAGCCCCGGCAGCCGCAGCTCCCACCGGCCCAGCCAGCCGGGTCCGCCACCCTGGCCGGCACGCCTGGAGCGTTTGGACTTTGTCATTTTCATGACTTGTCTCCTCAAACTTTGCTCGACCGCAAGGGGGGCTGCCGCAGTCCGTGCCCAGCCTCCAGGGGTTGCCCCCGGCCCCTGGAGCTGCCAGCACCCCCTCGCCGTCAACGCTCTCTCCCCGTTGGGACTTTGAAACTTTTCTGACCGCGCAAGCTTCGTCAAACGGCAAGGGGGGCAGCCGGCGTTCTGTGCCCGGCCTCCTGGGGTCCTGCCGGGGCACATCGGAGGCTCAGCCAGGGTGCTGAGCCACCACTGGCAGGTGCACTCAGGGGGCCCTCCGCAGACGCCCATGCACACCTCTGCAGCCAGCACACTGCTGCCAACAGCCCGCTCCCCATCACCAGCCAGCCCCTCTGCATACTATATCTGGCGGGGGTGCTTTTTTGACTTCCCCCCTTTTGGCCTATGGGAAAATGCTAAGGGGAAAACCTCCACAGTCAGGCCGACCTCCTGGAACTCCAACCCGGCCTGGAGCCACCGGTTTGTCCCCTTCCCGGTTCTCAGGACCTGCATTGACACTCGGATCTTCCCCGGCAGCCGCAGCCCCCGCCAGCCAGGCCAGCCGTGTCCGCCCCCCTGGCCGGCACGCCTGGAGCGTTTGGACTTTGTCATTTTCATGACTTGTCTCCTCAAACTTTGTTCAACTGCAAGGGGGGCTGCCCCGGCTGTTCCCCGCCTCCTGGGTGTCCTTCCCTGCAACACCGGAGGCTCAGGCAGGGTCTTGACCCACGACTGTTGGGTGCTCATAGGGGGCCCCTCCACACCCCCAGGCCCACCTCCAGGGGCTCCCCCCGGCCCCTGGAGCGGCCAGCGCCCCCTCGCCGTCAACACTCTCTCCCCGTTGGGACTTTGAAACTTTTTCCGACCGTGCAAGCTTCGTCAAACGGCAAAGGGGGCAAGCGGCGGTCTGTGCCCGGCCTCCTGGGGTCCTGCCCGGGCACATCGGAGGCTCAGCCTGGGTCTTGAGCCACCACTGGTAGGTGCACTCAGGGGGCCCTCCGCAGCCACCCAGGCCCATCCCTGCAGCCAGCACACTGCTGCCAACAGCCCGCTCCCCATCACCCGCCAGCCCCTCTGCATACATCTGCCGGGGGTGCTTTTTTGACTTCCCCCGTTTTGGCCTATGGGGAAAAGCCAGGGGGAAAACCTCCAGAGTCAGGCCGACCTCCTGGAACTCGAGCTCGGCCTGGAGCCACCGGTTCGTCCCCTTCCCGGTTCTCAGGACATGCATCGACACTCGGCTCAGCCCCGGCAGCCGCAGTCCCCGCCAGGCGGCCAGCCAGGTCCGCCCCCCTGGCCGGCGCCTGGAGCGTTCGGACTTTGTCATTTTCATGACTTGTCTCCTCAAACATTGTCCGACTGCAAGGGGGGCGGCCGCGGTCCATGCCCAGCCTCCAGGGGTTCCCCCCGGCCCCTGGAGCAGCCAGCACCCCCTCGCCGTCAACCCTCTCTCCCCGTTGGGACTTTGAAACTTTTTCCGACCGTGCAAGCTTCGTCAAACGGCAAAGGGGGCAAGCGGCGGTCTGTGCCCGGCCTCCTGGGGTCCTGCCCGGGGACATCGGAGGCTCAGCCAGGGTGTTGAGCCACTACTGGTAGGTGCACTCAGGGGGCCCTCCGCAGCCGCCCCGGGCCACCCCTGCAGCCAGCACACACCGCTGCCAACAGCCCGCTCTCCGTCACCAGCCAGCCCCGTCCGCGCACATCTGCCGGGGGTGCTTTTTTTGAGACACACTGTCACTTTGTCAAAGACCGCACACCGCTCGTTCCCTTATACCCCGACAAGGTGTTCGTGCTGACGTTTTGCGAGGCCTTATTTTACCGCCGTCGGCGCTATCAGGGGAAACAGGCCCGCTCCTTCCGCCTTCGTGGAACCGGGGCTCGGCCCGGAGCGACCAGGATTACCCTCATACCGGTTCTCACGACATGCATTGACACTCGGCTCAGCCCCGGCAGCCGCAGCTCCCGCCGGCCCAGCCAGCCGGGTCCGCCGCCCTGGCCGGCACGCCTGGAGCGTTTGGACTTTGTCGTTTTTTCTCCAAGACTCATCTCTGCCAACGACTATAGCATGGGCTGCCACCTGCTGTTCCCCGCCAATGGGTGTCCTGACCTGCAACACCGGAGGCTCAGGCGGGGTCTTGAGCAACGGCTGATAGGTGCACTCAGGGGGCCCTCTGCAGCCGCCCAGGGCCACCCCTGCAGCCACCACACAGCTGCCAACAGCCCGCTCTCCGTCACCCCCCAGCCCCTCTGCATACATCTGCTGGGGGTGCTTTTTTGACTTCCCCCATTTTGGCCAATGGGAAAATGCCAGGGGGAAAGCCTCCAGAGTCATGCCGACCTCGTGGAACTCCAACCCGGCCTGGAGCTACTGGTTTGTCCCCTTCCCGGTTCTCAGGACCTGCATCGACACTCGGCTCAGCCCCGGCAGCCGCGGCCCCCGCCGGCCCGGCCAGCCGGTTCCGCCCCCCTGGCCGGCGCCTGGAGCGTTTGGACTTTGTCATTTTTTCCCCCAAGACTCGCCTCTGCCAACTGCCAAGGACTTCAGCAGGGGCTGCCACGGCTGTTCCCCGCCTCCTGGGGTTCATGCCCGGGCACACCGGAGGCTCAGGCAGGGTCTTGAGCAACTACTGTTGGGTGCTCTCAGGGGGGCCCCTCCACACCCCCAGGCCGACCTCCAGGGGCTGCCCCCGGCCCCTGGAGCAGCCAGCACCCCCTCGCCGTCAACACTCTCTCCCCGTTGGGACTTTGAAACTTTTCTGACCGTGCAAGCTTCATTGGACGGCAAGGGGGTGACCTGCGGGCTCTACCCGGCCTCCTGGGGTCCTGCCCGGGGACATCGGAGGCTCAGCCTGGGTCTTGAGCTACTGCTGGTAGGTGCACTCAGGGGGCCCTCTTCAGCCGCCCAGGGCCACCCCTGCAGCCACCAGACAGCTGCCAACAGCCCGCTCTCTGTCACCCCCCAGCCCCTCTGCATACATCTGCTGGGGGTGCTTTTTTGGCTCCCCCCGTTTTGGCCTATGGGGAAAAGCCAGGGGGAAAACCTCCAGAGTCAGGCCGATCCCCTGGAACTCCAACCCGGCCTGGAGCCACCGGTTTGTCCCCTTCCCGGTTCTCAGGACATGCATTGACACTCGGCTCAGCCCCGGCAGCCGCAGCCCCCGCCGGCCCGGCCACCCGGGTCCGCCACCCTGCCCGGCGCCTGGAGCGTTTGGACTTTGTCGTTTTTTCTCCAAGACTCGCCTCTGGCACATGCCATGGACCTCAGCGGGGGCTGCTCCCCGCCTCCCGGGTGTCCTGCCCGGGCACATCGGAGGCTCAGCCAGGGTCTTGGGCCCCTACTGGTAGGTGCACTTTGGGGGCCCTCCGCAGCCGCCCAGGCCCACCACTGCAGCCACCACACAGCTGCCAACAGCCCGCTCTCCATCACCCACCAGCCCATTGCATACATCTGCTGGGGGTGCTTTTTTGCCTCCCCCCGTTTTGGCCTATGGGGAAAAGCCAGGGGGAAAACCTCCAGAGTCAGGCCGACCTCCTGGAACTCCAACCCGGACTGGAGCCACCGGTCTGTCCCCTTCCCGGTTCTCAGGACATGCATTGACACTCGGCTCAGCCCCGGCAGCCGCAGCTCCCGCCGGCCCGGCCAGCCAGGTCCGCCCCCCTGGCCGGCACGCCTGGAGCGTTTGGACTTTGTCATTTTTTCTCCAAGACTCGCCTCTGGCACATGCCGTGGACTTCAGCGGGGGCTGCTCCCCGCCTCCTGGGTGTCCTGCCCGGGGAACTTCGGAGGCTCAGCCTGGGTCTTGGGCCCCTACTTGTAGGTGCACTTTGGGGGCCCTCCGCAGCCGCCCAGGCCCACCCCTGCAGCCGCCACACAGCTGCCAACAGCCCGCTCTCCATCACCCCCCAGCCCATTGCACACATCTGCCGGGGGTGCTTTTTTGACTTCCCCCATTTTGGCCTAAGGGGAAAGGCCGGGGGGAAAACCTCCAGAGTCAGGCCGACCTCCTGGAACTCCGGCCCAGCCTGGAGCTACTGGTTTGTCCCCTTCCCGGTTCTCAGGACCTTCATCGACACTCGGCTCTTCCCCAGCCGCCGCAGCTCCCGTCGGCCCGGCCAGCCGGGTCCGCCCCCCTGGCCGACACGCCTGGAGCGTTTGGACTTTGTCATTTTCATGACTTGTCTCCTCAAACTTTGTCCGACTGCAAGGGGGGCTGCCACGGCTGTTCCCCGCCTCCTGGGTGTCCTTCCCTGCAACACCAGAGGCTCAGGCAGGGTCTTGAGCAACTTCTGTTGGGTGCTATCAGGGGGCCCCTCCACACCCCCAGGCCCACCTCCAGGCGCTCCCCCCGGGCCCTGGAGCAGCCAGCACCCCCTCGCCGTCAACACTCTCTCCCCGTTGGGACTTTGAAACTTTTCCCGACCGTGCAAGCTTCGTCAAACGGCAAGGGGGCAACCGGTGTTCTGTGCCCGGCCTCCTGGGGTCCTGCCCGGGCACATCGGAGGCTCAGCTTGGGTTTTCAGCCACCACGGGCAGGTGCACACAGGGGGCCCTCCGCAGCCGCCCATGCACACCTCTGCAGTCAGCACACTGCTGCCAACAGCCAGCTCCCCATCACCCGCCAGCCCTTCTGCATACATCTGCTGGGGGTGCTTTTTTGACTTCCCCCATTTTGGCCAATGGGAATATGCCAGGGGGAAAACCTCCAGAGTCAGGCCGACCTCCTGGAACTGCCGCCCGGCCTGGAGCCTCCGGTTTGTCCCCTTCCCGGTTCTCAGGACATGCATTGACACTCGGCTCAGCCCCGGCAGCCGCAGCCCCCGCCGGCCCGGCCAGCCGGGTCCGCACCCCTGGCCGGCACGCCTGGAGCGTTTGGACTTTGTCATTTTCACGACTTGTCTCCTCAGACATTGTCCGACTGCAAGGGGGGCTGCCGCGGTCCGTGCCCAGCCTCCAGGGGTTGCCCCCGGCCCCTGGAGCAGCCAGCACCCCCTCGCCCTCAACACTCCCTCCCCGTGGGGACTTTGAAACTTTTTCTGACCGTGCAAGCTTCATCGGACGGCAAGGGGGCAGGCTGCGGTCTGTGCCCGGCCTCCTGGGTTCCTGCCCGGGCACATCGGAGGCTCAGGCTGGGTGTTGAGTGACTACTGGTAGGTGCACTCAGGGGGCCCTCCGCAGACGCCCAGGCACACCTCTGCAGCCAGCACACTGCTGCCAACAGCCCGCTCCCCATCACCCCCCAGGCCCTCTGCATACATCTGGCGGGGGTGCTTTTTTGACTTCCCCCATTTTGGCCTATGGGGAAAAGCCAAGGGGAAAACCTCCAGAGTCAGGCCGACCTCCTGGAACTCGAGCTCGGCCTGGAGCCACCGGTTTGTCCCCTTCCCGGTTCTCAGGACATGCATTGACACTCGGCTCAGCCCCGGCAGCCGCAGCCCCCGCCAGCCCGGCCAGCCGGGTCCGCCGCCCTGGCCGGCGCCTGGAGCGTTTGGACTTTGTCATTTTTTCTCAAAGACCCGTCTCTGCCAACTGACGTGGGCTTCAGCGGGGGCTGCTCCCCGCCTCCTGGGTGTCCTGCCCGGGCACATCGGAGGGTCAGCCTGGGTCTTGAGCTACTGCTGGTAGGTGCACTACGGGGGCCCTCGGCAGCCGCCCAGGCCCACCCCTGCAGCCAGCACACGGCTGCCAGCAGCCACCACACAGCTGCCAACAGCCCGCTCCCCGTCACCCCCCAGCCCAACTCTGCATACATCTGGCGGGGGTGCTTTTTTGACTTCCCCCCTTTTGGCCTATGGGGAAAAGCCAGGGGGGAAACCTCCAGAGTCAGGCCGACCTCCTGGAACTCCAACCCGGCCTGGAGCCACCGGTCTGTCCCCTTCCCGGTTCTCAGGACATGCATCAACACTCGGCTCAGCCCCGGCAGCCGCAGCCCCCGCCGGCCCGGCCGGCCCGGTCCGCACCCCTGGCCAGCGCCTGGAGCGTTTGGACTTTGTCGTTTTTTTTCTCCAAGACTCATCTCTGCCAACTGCCGTGGGCTTCAGCGGGGGTGTCTGCTCCCCGCCTCCTGGGTGTCCTGCCCGGGCACATCGGAGGCTCAGCCTGGGTCTTGAGCCCCTACTGGTAGGTGCACTCTGAAGGCGCCCTCCGCAGCCGCCCAGGCCCACCCCTGCAGCCACCACACAGCTGCCAACAGCCCGCTCCCCGTCACCCCCCAGCCCAACTCTGCATACATCTGGCGGGGGTGCTTTTTTGACTTCCCCCGTTTTGGCCTATGGGGAAATGCTAAGGGGAAAACGTCCAGAGTCAGGCCGACCTCCTGGAACTCCAACCCGGCCTGGAGCCACAGGTTTGTCCCCTTCCCGGTTCTCACGACATGCATCGACACTCGGCTCAGCCCCGGCAGCCGCAGCTCCCGCCGGCCCGGCCAGCCGGGGTCAACCGCCCTGGCCGGCGCCTGGAGCGTTTGGACTTTGTCACTTTTTCTCCAAGACTCGATTCTGGCACATGCCATGGACTTCAGCGGGGGCTGTTCCCCGCCTCCCGGGTGTCCTGCCCGGGCACATCGGAGGCTCAGGCAATGTCTTCAACCACCGCTGGTAGGTGCACTACGGGGGCCCTCGGCAGCCGCCCAGGCCCACCCCTGCAGCCAGCACACGGCTGCCAGCAGCCACCACGCAGCTGCCAACAGCCCGCTCTCCGTCACCCCCCAGCCCCTCTGCATACATCTGCTGGGGGTGCTTTTTTGACTTCCCCCATTTTGGCCAATGGGAAAATGCCAAGGGGAAAACCTCCAGAGTCAGGCCGACCTCATGGAACTCACGCCCGGCCTGGAGCCACCGGTCTGTCCCCTTCCCGGTTCTCAGGGATTTTTGGACTTGTGATTTCCGTGATTCGTCTCTTCAAACTTTGTTGGACTACAATGGGGGGCGACCGGCGGTCCGTGCCCGGCCTCCTGGGGTCCTGCCCGGGGACAGCGGAGGCTCAGCCAGGGTTTTGAGCCACCGCTGGCAGGTGCACTCACGGGGCCCTCCGCAGCCGCCCATGCACACCTCTTCAGCCAGCACACTGCTGCCAAACACCCGCTCCCCATCACCCCCCAGCCCCTCTGCATACATCTGCTGGGGGTGCTTTTTTGACTTCCCCCATTTTGGCCTATGGGGAAAAGCCAGGGGGAAAACCTCCAGAGTCAGGCCGACCTCCTGGAACTCCAACCCGGCCTGGAGCCACCGGTTTGTCCCCTTCCCGGTTCTCAGGACCTGCATTGACACTCGGCTCTTCCCCAGCCGCCGCAGCTCCCGCCGGCCCGGCCAGCCGGGTCCTCCCCCCTGGCCGGCACGCCTGGAGCGTTTGGACTTTGTCATTTTCATGACTTGTCTCCTCAAACTTTGCTCGACCGCAAGGGGGGCTGCCGCAGTCCGTGCCCAGCCTCCAGGGGTTGCCCCCGGCCCCTGGAGCTGCCAGCACCCCCTCGCCCTCAACACTCTCTCCCCGTGGGGACTTTGAAACTTTTCTGACCGTGCAAGCTTCGTCAAACGGCAAGGGGGCAGGCTGCGGTCTGTGCCCGGCCTCCTGGGGTCCTGCCCGGGCACATCGGAGGCTCAGCCTGGGTTTTCAGCCACCGCTGGCAGGTGCACTCAGGGGACCCTCCGCAGCCGCCCATGCACACCTCTTCAGCCAGCACACTGCTGCCAAACACCCGCTCCCCATCACCCCCCAGCCCCTCTGCATACATCTGCTGGGGGTGCTTTTTTGGCTTCCCCCATTTTGGCCAATGGGAAAATGCCAGGGGGAAAACCTCCAGAGTCAGGCCGACCTCCTGGAACTCCAACCCGGACTGGAGCCACCGGTTTGTCCCCTTCCCGGTTCTCAGGACATGCATTGACACTCGGCTCAGCCCCGGCAGCCGCGGCCCCCGCCGGCCCGGCCAGCCGGGTCCGCCCCCCTGCCCGGCGCCTGGAGCAGTTTGGACTTTGTCGTTTTTTCTCCAAGGCTCGCCTCTGGCACATGCCATGGACTTCAGCGGGGGCTGCTCCCCGCCTCCTGGGTGTCCTGCCCGGGCACATCGGAGGCTCAGCCTGGGTCTTGGGCCCCTACTGGTAGGTGCACTTTGGGGGCCCTCCGCAGCCGCCCAGGCCCACTCCTGCAGCCACCACACAGCTGCCAACAGCCCGCTCTCCATCACCCCCCAGCCCATTGCATACATCTGCTGGGGGTGCTTTTTTGCCTCCCCCCGTTTTGGCCTATGGGGAAAAGCCAGGGGGAAAACCTCCAGAGTCAGGCCGACCTCCTGGAACTCCAACCCGGCCTGGAGCCACCGGTTTGTCCCCTTCCCGGTTCTCAGGAGATGCATCGACACTCGGCTCAGCCCCGGCAGCCGCAGCACCCGCCGGCCAGGCCAGCCACGTCCGCCCCCCTGGCCGGCGCCTGGAGCGTTTGGACTTTGTCATTTTTTTCCCCAAGACTCGCCTCTGCCAACTGCCAAGGACTTCAGCAGGGGCTGCCACGGCTGTTCCCCGCCTCCTGGGGTTCATGCCCGGGCACACCGGAGGCTCAGGCAGGGTCTTGAGCAACTTCTGTTGGGTGCTCTCAGGGGGCCCCTCCACAACCCCAGGCCGACCTCCAGGGGCTCCAGCCCGGCCCCAGGGGCAGCCAGCACCCCTTCTCCGTCAACACTCTCCCCCCCGTTGGGACTTTGAAACTTTTCTGACCGTGCGAGCGTCATCGGACGGCAAGGGGGTGACCTGCGGGCTCTGCCCGGCCTCCCCGGGGCCCTGCCCGGCCCCGTGGGTGGGACAGGCAGGGTTTCTCACCTACTACCCGTAGGCACTCTCAGGGGGCCCTCCGCGCCCTCAGGCCGCCCTCCCCGGGCTTCCCCCGGGTCCGCGGAGCAGCCCGCCACCCCTCGCCGCACTGTCTCTCGCCCCCCGTTGGGACTTTGAAACTTTTCCCCCCGTGCAAACCTCACCGGGGGGCAGAGGGAGAGACCTGCGGGCCGTGCCCGGCCTCCCGGGACTCCCTCCGGGCAGCGCGGGCGGCTCGGACGGGGTTTTCAGCGAGTGCTGGGGGGGGTGTCTTCGGGGGCCCCCCGCGGGCCCCCCGGGGCACCTGCGCGGGGTGGCCCCTGCTGCCAGGCACCCACTCCCTATCGACCATCCAGCCCCCCTACATACATCTGGCGGGGGTGCTTTTTTGAGTTCCCCCATTTTGGCAACTTGGCACCTCCTATGGGGAAACCGGCAAAATCATGCCGACCTCCTGGAACTCCGGCTCGGCCTGGAGCCGCCGGTTTGTCCCCTTCCCGGTTCTCAGGCATTTTCGGACTTTGTCATTTTTTCAGCACTCTGTCAATGCGGCCAGCGGGAGCTGCCGCGGTCTGTGCCCAGGCACCAGGCACTAAAAACGGACACAGTCGGAGGGTCAGGGGGTGTCTCGGCCAGATACTGAAAAACACTCAGGGGGTGCCCAGGCACCAGGCGCTCCAAACGGACACAGTCGGAGGGTCAGGGGGTGTCTCGGCCAGATACTGGAAAACACTCAGGGGCGCCCGGAGGCTGCACAGGGCCACCCCAGGCCGCTCCCCCGGGCACCCGGGCGGCCATATTGGCGGCTGAGACCCCCTCTTCAGCGAACGCCAGGGGGCGCTCAGGGGCACACGGGGGCTGCTCCACTCGCCCCAGGGCGGCCCCCGCGGGTACCCGGGCGGCCATATTGGCGGCTGGGACCCCCTCTTGAGCAAACGCCAGGGGGGCGCTCAGGGACGCACGGGGGCTGCTCCACTCGCCCCAGGCCGGCCTCCCTGGGTACCCGGGCGGGCACATTAGCGGCTGAGACCCCCTCTCCACCAGAGACCGGGGGGCGCTCGGGGACACACGGGGGCTGCTCCACTCGCCCCAGGCCGGACTCCCTGAGGCGGGCACATTAGCGGCTGAGACCCCCTCTCCACCAAAGACCGGGGGACGCTCAGGGACACACGGGGGCTGCTCCACTCGCCCCAGGCCGGCCTCCCTGAGGCGGGCACATTAGCGGCTGAGACCCCCTCTCCACCAAAGACCGGGGGGCACTCGGGGACACACGGGGGCTGCTCCACTCGCCCCAGGCCGGACTCCCTGAGGCGGGCACATTAGCGGCTGAGACCCCCTCTCCACCAAAGACCGGGGGGCACTCGGGGACACACGGGGGCTGCTCCACTCGCCCCAGGCCGGCCTCCCTAGGTACCCAGGCGGGCACATTAGCGGCTGAGACCCCCTCTTCAGCAAACGCCAGGGGACACTCAGGGACACACGGGGGCTGCTCCACTCGCCCCAGGCCGGCCTCCCTGAGGCGGGCACATTAGCGGCTGAGACCCCCTCTCCACCAGAGACCGGGGGACGCTCAGGGACACACGGGGGCTGCTCCACTCGCCCCAGGCCGGCCTCCCTGGGTACCCAGGCGGGCACATTAGCGGCTGAGACCCCCTCTCGACCCAAAGACCGGGGGACGCTCAGGGACACACGGGGGCTGCTCCACTCGCCCCAGGCCGGCCTCCCTGAGGCGGGCACATTAGCGGCTGAGGCCCCCTCTCCACCAGAGACCGGGGGGCGCTCAGGGACACCCGGGGGCTGCTCCACTCGCCCCAGGCCGGCCTCCCTGAGGCGGGCACATTAGCGGCTGAGACCCCCTCTCCACCAAAGACCGGGGGACGCTCAGGGACACACGGGGGCTGCTCCACTCGCCCCAGGCCGGACTCCCTGAGGCGGGCACATTAGCGGCTGAGACCCCCTCTCGACCAAAGACCGGGGGACGCTCAGGGACACACGGGGGCCGCTCCACTCGCCCCAGGCCGGCCTCCCTGGGTACCCAGGCGGGCACATTAGCGGCTGAGACCCCCTCTCGACCAAAGACCGGGGGACGCTCAGGGACACACGGGGGCTGCTCCACTCGCCCCAGGCCGGCCTCCCTGAGGCGGGCACATTAGCGGCTGAGGCCCCCTCTCCACCAGAGACCGGGGGGCGCTCAGGGACACCCGGGGGCTGCTCCACTCGCCCCAGGCCGGCCTCCCTGAGGCGGGCACATTAGCGGCTGAGACCCCCTCTCCACCAAAGACCGGGGGACGCTCAGGGACACACGGGGGCTGCTCCACTCGCCCCAGGCCGGACTCCCTAGGTACCCGGGCGGGCACATTAGCGGCCGAGACCCCCTCTCCACCAGAGACCGGGGGGGCGCTCGGGGACACACGGGGGCTGCTCCACTCACCCCAGGCCGGACTCCCTGAGGCAGGCACATTAGCGGCTGAGACCCCCTCTCCACCAAAGACCGGGGGGCGCTCGGGGACACACGGGGGCTGCTCCACTCGCCCCAGGCCGGACTCCCTGAGGCGGGCACATTAGCGGCTGAGACCCCCTCTCCACCAAAGACCGGGGGGCGCTCGGGGACACACGGGGGCTGCTCCACTCGCCCCAGGCCGGACTCCCTGAGGCGGGCACATTAGCGGCTGAGACCCCCCTCTCGACCAGAGACCGGGGGGCACTCGGGGACACACGGGGGCTGCTCCACTCGCCCCAGGCCGGCTTCCCTGAGGCGGGCACATCAGCGGCTGAGACCCCCTCTCCACCAAAGACCGGGGGGCGCTCGGGGACACACGGGGGCTGCTCCACTCGCCCCAGGCCGGACTCCCTGAGGCGGGCACATTAGCGGCTGAGACCCCCTCTCCACCAAAGACCGGGGGGCGCTCGGGGACACACGGGGGCTGCTCCACTCGCCCCAGGCCGGACTCCCTGAGGCGGGCACATTAGCGGCTGAGACCCCCCTCTCGACCAGAGACCGGGGGGCACTCGGGGACACACGGGGGCTGCTCCACTCGCCCCAGGCCGGCTTCCCTGAGGCGGGCACATCAGCGGCTGAGACCCCCTCTCCACCAAAGACCGGGGGGGCGCTCGGGGACACACGGGGGCTGCTCCACTCGCCCCAGGCCGGCCTCTCTAGGTACCCGGGCGGGCACATTAGCGGCTGAGACCCCCTCTTCAGCAAACGCCAGGGGACACTCGGGGACACACGGGGGCTGCTCCGCTCGCCCCAGGCCGGCCTCCCTAGGTACCCGGGCGGGCACATTGGCGGCTGAGACCCCCTCTCGACCAAAGACCGGGGGCCGCTCAGGGACACACGGGGGCCCCTCCACACCCCCAGGCCGACCTCCAGGGCCTCCCTCCCAGGCCCCTGGAGCAGCCAGCGCCCCCTCGCCGTCAACACTCTCTCCCCGTTGGGACTTTGAAACTTTTTCTGACCGTGCAAGCTTCGTCGGACGGCAAGGGGGCAGGCTGCGGTCTGTGCCCGGCCTCCTGGGGTCCTGCCCGGGCACATCGGAGGCTCAGCCTGGGTCTTGAGCAACTAATGGTGGGTGCGCTTTGCGGGCCCCCCGCAGCCGCCACGGACCACCCCTGCAGCCAGCACACCGCTGCCAACAGCCCGCTCTCCGTCACCAGCCAGCCCCGTCTGCGCACATCTGCCAGGGGTGCTTTTTTGAGAAATACTGTCACTTTGTCAGCGACCGCACACCGCTCGTTCCCTTATACCCCGACAAGGTGTTCGTGGTGACGTTTTGCGAGGCCTTATTTTACCGTCGTCGGCGCTATCAGGGGAAACAGGCCCGCTCCTTCCGCCCTCCTGGAGCCGTGGCTCGGCCCGGAGCGACCTGGATTACCCTCATACGGGTTCTCACGACCTGCGTTGACACTCGGCTCTGCCCCAGCCGCCGCAGCTCCCGCCGGCCCGGCCAGCCGGGTCCGCCCCCCTGGACTGCACGCCTGGAGCGTTTGGACTTTGTCATTTTTTTCAAAGACCCATCTCTGCCAACTGCCGTGGGCTTCAGCGGGGGCTGCTCCCCGCCTCCTGGGTGTCCTGCCCGGGCACATCGGAGGCTCAGCCTGGGTCTTCAGCCCCTACTGCTAGGTGCACTCAGGGGGCCCTCCGCAGCCGCCCAGGCCCACCACTGCAGCCAGCACACGGCTGCCAGCAGCCACCACACAGCTGCCAAACACGCGCTCTCCGTCACCCGCCAGCCCCTCTGCATACATCTGCTGGGGGTGCTTTTTTGACTTCCCCCGTTATGGCCTATGGGAAAATGTTAAGGGGAAAACCTCCAGAGTCAGGCCGACCTCCTGGAACTCCAACCCGGCCTGGAGCCACCGGTTTGTCCCCATCCCGGTTCTCAGGACATGCATAGACAGTCGGCTCAGCACCAGCAGCCGCAGCCCCCGTCGGCCCGGCCAGCCCGGTCCGCACCCCTGGCCGGCGCCTGGAGCGTTTGGACTTTGTCATTTTTTTCAAAGACTCATCTCTGCCAACTGCCGTGGGCTTCAGCGGGGGCTGCTCCCCGCCTCCTGGGTGTCCTGCCCGGGCACATCGGAGGGTCAGACTGGGTCTTCAGCCCCTACTGGTAGGTGCACTCAGGGGGCCCTCCGCAGCCGCCCAGGCCCACCCCTGCAGCCAGCACACGGCTGCCAGCAGCCACCACACAGCTGCCAACAGCCCGCTCCCCATCACCCCCCAGCCCCTTCTGCATACATCTGCTGGGGGTGCTTTTTTGACTTCCCCCCCTTTGGCCAATGGGGAAATGCTAAGGGGAAAACCACCAGAGTCAGGCCGACCTCCTGGAACTCCAACCCGGCCTGGAGTCACCGGTTTGTCCCCATACCGGTTCTCAGGACAGTCATAGACACTCGGCTCAGCCCCGGCCGCCGCAGCCCCCGCCGGCCCGGCCAGCCCGGTCCGCACCCCTGGCCAGCGCCTGGAGCGTTTGGACTTTGTCATTTTTTTCAAAGACTCGCCTCTGCCAACTGCCGTGGGCTTCAGCGGGGGCTGCTCCCCGCCTCCTGGGTGTCCTGCCCGTGCACATCGGAGGGTCAGACTGGGTCTTCAGCCCCTACTGGTAGGCGCACTCAGGGGGCCCTCCGCAGCCGCCCAGGCCCACCCCTGCAGCCAGCACACGGCTGCCAGCAGCCACCACACAGCTGCCAACAGCCCGCTCTCCGTCACCCCCCAGCCCCTTATGCATACATCTGCTGGGGGTGCTTTTTTGACTTTCCCCCCTTTGGCCAATGGGGAAATGCTAAGGGGAAAAGCTCCAGAGTCAGGCCGACCTCCTGGAACTCCAACCCGGCCTGGAGCCACCGGTTTGTCCCCTTCCCGGTTCTCACGACATGCATCGACACTCGGCTCAGCCCCGGCAGCCGCAGCCCCCGCCGGCCCGGCCAGCCGGGGTCAACCGCCCTGGCCGGCGCCGGAGCGTTTGGACTTTGTCATTTTTTCTCCAAGACTCGATTCTGGCACATGCCATGGACTTCAGCGGGGGCTGCTCCCCGCCTCCCGGGTGTCCTGCCCGGGCACATCGGAGGCTCAGGCAATGTCTTCAACCACCGCTGGCAGGTGCACTCAGGGGGCCCTCCGCAGCCGCCCAGGCCCACCCCTGCAGCCAGCACACGGCTGCCAGCAGCCACCACGCAGCTGCCAACAGCCCGCTCTCCGTCACCCCCCAGCCCCTTCTGCATACATCTGCTGGGGGTGCTTTTTTGACTTCCCCCCTTTTGGCCTATGGGAAAAAGCTAAGGGGAAAACCTCCAGAGTCAGGCCGACCTCCTGGAACTCCAACCCGGCCTGGAGCCACAGGTTTGTCCCCTTCCCGGTTCTCACGACATGCATCGACACTCGGCTCAGCCCCGGCCGCCGCAGCCCCCGCCGGCCCGGCCAGCCCGGTCCGCACCCCTGGCCAGCGCCTGGAGCGTTTGGACTTTGTCGTTTTTTCTCAAAGACCCGTCTCTGCCAACTGCCGTGGGCTTCAGCGGGGGCTGCTCCCCGCCTCCTGGGTGTCCTGCCCGGGCACATCGGAGGGTCAGCCTGGGTCTTGAGCTACTGCTGGTAGGTGCGCTTTGGGGGCCCTCGGCAGCCGCCCAGGCCCACCCCTGCAGCCAGCACACGGCTGCCAGCAGCCACCACACAGCTGCCAACAGCCCGCTCTCCGTCACCCCCCAGCCCCTTCTGCATACATCTGCTGGGGGTGCTTTTTTGACTTCCCCCCTTTTGGCCTATGGGAAAAAGCTAAGGGGAAAACCTCCAGAGTCAGGCCGACCTCCTGGAACTCCAACCCGGCCTGGAGCCACAGGTTTGTCCCCTTCCCGGTTCTCACGACATGCATCGACACTCGGCTCAGCCCCGGCCGCCGCAGCCCCCGCCGGCCCGGCCAGCCCGGTCCGCACCCCTGGCCAGCGCCTGGAGCGTTTGGACTTTGTCATTTTTTCTCAAAGACCCATCTCTGCCAACTGCCCTGGGCTTCAGCGGGGGCTGCTCCCCGCCTCCTGGGTGTCCTGCCCGGGCACATCGGAGGCTCAGCCTGGGTCTTGAGCCCCTACTGGTAGGTGCACTCTGAAGGCGCCCTCCGCAGCCGCCCAGGCCCACCCCTGCAGCCACCACACAGCTGCCAACAGCCCGCTCCCCGTCAACCCCCAGCCCCTCCGCATACATCTGCTGGGGGTGCTTTTTTGACTTCCCCCGTTTTGGCCTATGGGGAAATGCCAAGGGGAAAACCTCCAGAGTCAGGCCGACCTCCTGGAACTCCAACCCGGCCTGGAGCCACCGGTTTGTCCCCTTCCCGGTTCTCAGGACATGCACTAATACTCGGCTCAGCCCCGGCAGCCGCAGCCCCCGCCGGCCTGGCCAGCCGGGTCCGCCACCCTGCCCGGCGCCTGGAGCGTTTGGACTTTGTCCTTTTTTTCCCCCAAGACTCGCCTCTGCCAACTGCCATGGACTTCAGCGGGGGGTGCTCCCCGCCTCCTGGGTGTCCTGCCCGGGCACATCGGAGGCTCAGCCTGGGTCATCAGCCCCTACTGCTA
>NW_027102019.1:0-7500 GCF_035609145.1 Eleutherodactylus coqui | reverse complement strand
CCAGGAGGGTGCGGGGTGGCGGCAGAGGGGAGGCCGCCGCGGGTGCTTCGAGTTTGAGAAATACTCACTTGGTCAGAGACCGCACACCGCTCGTTCCCTTATATGCAAAAAAGGTGTTCGTCCTGACGTTTTGCGAGGCCTTATTTTACCGTCGTCGGCGCTATCAGGGGAAACACGCCCGCTCCTTCCGCCTCCCTGGAACCGCGCCTCGGCCCCGAGGGCCCAGGTTCAACCTCATACCGGTTCTTACGACATGCATCGACACTCGGCGCAGCCCCAGCAGCTGCAGCTCCCTCCGGCCCGGCCAGCCGGGTACGCCCCCCCTGGCCGGCGCCCGGAGCGTTTTCACTCTGTCCTTTCCTCTCCAAGACTCATCTCTGCCAACTGCCGTGGGCTTCGGCAGGGGCTGCCGCGGGCTGTGCGCGGCCTCCTGGGGGTCCCGCCTGCCCGCGCAGGCAGCTAGGACGGGGTTATCAGCAAAGCCTGTGAGGCGCTCTCATGGGGAGGGGGGCTCCGCAGCCCCCCAAGGTGGCTTCGTACACCTCTTGAACGTGGCCGCCCTGCCGCTCGGTGAGAGCGGGGTCTACCCGGGCAGACAGCCTGTCGGCCCCCGCGGCCTGGACAGGCGGGAGCGGGGACTCTTGCGCTCGGGGGGCTCTGCTCCAAGGAGCGAGAGCGGACGCTCTGCTCGGCCCGGAGAGTGGGGTGGCGGGGCGCCGTCGCCTCGCTGGAACCAGGGGCGTCGTGACGTGCGCGCGCGCCTAGCCGCCGCCAGAACAGGCCGGAAAGGTTGAGCTGCATACGGATCTAAGCCGTTGCCCAAACTAACTCTGGCCCGTGTGACACAGCCGCGCGCGCGCTTTCCTACGACACTCGACCGCCGGGCTCCCTCGGCCTGGGAGGCACTCTCGGGGCAGGGGGCCACCGCAGCCCCCTTTAGGTGGCTTCGTACACCTCTTGAACGTGGCGCCCGGCCGCTCGGTGAGAGCGGGGTCTACCCGGGCAGACAGCCTGTCGGCCCCGCGGCCTGGGCAGGCGGAGCGGGTACTCTTGCGCTCGGGGGCTCTGCTCGGCCCGGAGAGTTGGGTGCGGGGCGCCGTCGCCTCGCTGGAACCAGGGGCGTTGTGACGTTCGCACGCGCCTAGCCGCCGCCAGGACAGGCCGGAAAGGTTGAGCTGCATACGGATCTAAGCCGTTGCCCAAACTAACTCTGGCTCGTGTGACCGACACAGCCGCGCGCGCGCTTTCCTACGACACTCGACCGCCTGGCTCCCCTCGGCCTGGGAGGCACTCTCGGGGCGGGGGGCACCGCAGCCCCCCAAGGTGGCTTCGTACACCTCTTGAACGTGGCCGCCCGGCCGCTCGGTGAGAGCGGGGTCTACCCGGGCAGACAGCCTGTCGGCCCCGCGGCCTGGACAGGCGGGAGCGGGGACTCTTGCGCTCGGGGGCTCTGCTCCAAGGAGCGAGAGC
This sequence comes from Eleutherodactylus coqui, assembly GCF_035609145.1. Taxonomy (NCBI): domain Eukaryota; kingdom Metazoa; phylum Chordata; class Amphibia; order Anura; family Eleutherodactylidae; genus Eleutherodactylus; species Eleutherodactylus coqui. Next base: position 6,030 of record NW_027102019.1, on the reverse strand, counting down.
GGACGCTCTGCTCGGCCCGGAGAGTGGGGTGGCGGGGCGCCGTCGCCTCGCTGGAACCAGGGGCGTCGTGACGTGCGCTCGCGCCTAGCCGCCGCCAGAACAGGCCGGAAAGGTTGAGCTGCATACGGATCTAAGCCGTTGCCCAAACTAACTCTGGCCCGTGTGACACAGCCGCGCGCGCGCTTTCCCACGACACTCGACCGCCGGGCTCCCTCAGCCTGGGAGGCACTCTCGGGGCAGGGGGCCACCGCAGCCCCCTTAAGGTGGCTTCGTACACCTCTTGAACGTGGCGCCCGGCCGCTCGGTGAGAGCGGGGTCTACGCGGGCAGACAGCCTGTCGGCCCCGCGGCCTGGACAGGCGGAGCGGGGGCTCTTGCGCTCGGGGGCTCTGCTCGGCCCAGAGAGCGGGGTGCGGGGCGCCGTCGCCTCGCTGGAACCAGGGGCGTCGTGACGTTCGCGCGCGCCTAGCCGCCGCCAGAACAGGCCGGAAAGGTTGAGCTGCATACGGATCTAAGCCGTTGCCCAAACTAACTCTGGCTCGTGTGACCGACACAGCCGCGCGCGCGCTTTCCTACGACACTCGACCGCCTGGCTCCCCTCGGCCTGGGAGGCACTCTCGGGGCGGGGGGCACCGCAGCCCCCCGAGGTGGCTTCGTACACCTCTTGAACGTTGGGGCCCGGCCGCTCGGAGAGCGGGGTCTACCCGGGCAGACAGCCTGTCGGCCCCGCGGCCTGGACAGGCGGAGTGGGGACAAGCCAAGGCTACCGGCGGGCCTCGGACGGCCAGGGGTGGAAGGGCTCCACCTCAAGGTGGCTTCGTACACCTCTTGAACGTTGGGGCCCGGCCGCTCGGAGAGCGGGGTCTACCCGGGCAGACAGCCTGCTGGCCCCGCGGCCTGGACAGGCGGAGCGGGGAACCTTGCGCTCGGGGGCTCTGCTCGGCCCGGAGAGTGGGGTGCGGGGCGCCGTCGCCTCGCTGGAACCAGGGGCGTCGTGCCATTCGCGCGCGCGCGCCTAGCCGCCGCCAGAACAGGCCGGAAAGGATGAGCTTCATACGGATCTAAGCCGTTGCCCAAACTACCTCTGGCCCCTGTGACCGACACAGCCGTGGCACGCGCTTTCCTACGACACTCGACCGCCGGGCTCCCTCGGCCTGGGAGGCACTCTCGGGGCGGGGGGCACCGCAGCCCCCCCCAAAGGTGGCTTCGTACACCTCTTGAACGTTGGGGCCCGGCCGCTCGGAGAGCAGGGTCTACCCGGGCAGACAGCCTGTCGGCCCCGCGGCCTGGACAGGCGGAGCGGGGAAAAGCCTAGGCTACCGGCGGGCGGGATCGACCGGGAAGCCGCCGTGGGGGAACACAAGTTGGACGCCTCGCACCGTCGCGGACCACCGTCCTCCCTCTCTCGGGAAGGGGGGCCGCCCGAGGCGCACGGGCCTCGGACGGCCAGGGGTGGAAGGGCTCCACCCCGAGGTGGCTTCGTACACCTCTTGAAGGTTGGGGCCCGGCCGCTCGGAGAGCGGGGTCTACCCGGGCAGACAGCCTGTCGGCCACGCGGCCTGGACAGGCGGAGTGGGGGCAAGCCAAGGCTACCGGCGGGCGGGATCGACCGGGTAGCCGCCGTGGGGAACACAACTTGGACGTCTCGCGCCGTCGCGGACCACCGTCCTCCGTCTCTCTCTCCCTCTCTCGGAAGGGAGGCCGCCCGAGGCGCACGGGCCTCGGACGGCCAGGGGTGGAAGGGCTCCACCCCAAGGTGGCTTCGTACACCTCTTGAACGTGGCCGCCCGGCCGCTCGGTGAGAGCGGGTGCTACCCGGGCAGACAGCCTGTCGGCCCCGCGGCCTGGACAGGCGGAGTGGGGAAAAGCCAAGGCTACCGGGCGGGATCGACCGGGTAGCCGCCGTGGGGGAACACAACTTGGACGTCTCGCGCCGTCGCGGACCACCGTCCTCCGTCTCTCTCTCCCTCTCTCGGAAGGGAGGCCGCCCGAGGCGCACGGGCCTCGGACGGCCAGGGGTGGAAGGGCTCCACCCCAAGGTGGCTTCGTACACCTCTTGAACGTGGCCGCCCGGCCGCTCGGTGAGAGCGGGGTCTACCCGGGCAGACAGCCCGTCGGCCCCGCGGCCTGGACAGGCGGAGCGGGGACTCTTGCGCTCGGGGGCTCTGCTCGGCCCGGAGAGTGGGGTGCGGGGCGCCGTCGCCTCGCTGGAACCAGGGGCGTCGTGCCGTGCGCGCACGCCTAGCCGCCGCCAGAACAGGCCGGAAAGGATGAGCTTCATACGGATCTAAGCCGTTGCCCAAACTACCTCTGGCCCCTGTGACCGACACAGCCGTGGCACGCGCTTTCCTACGACACTCGACCGCCGGGCTCCCTCGGCCTGGGAGGCACTCTCGGGGCGGGGGGCACCGCAGCCCCCCCAAAGGTGGCTTCGTACACCTCTTGAACGTGGCGCCCGGCCGCTCGGAGAGCGGGGTCTACCCGGGCAGACAGCCTGTCGGCCCCGCGGCCTGGACAGGCGGAGCGGGGAAAAGCCTAGGCTACCGGCGGGCGGGATCGACCGGGAAGCCGCCGTGGGGGAACACAAGTTGGACGCCTCGCGCCGTCGCGGACCACCGTCCTCCGTCTCTCTCCCTCTCTCGGAAGGGAGGCCGCCCGAGGCGCACGGGCCTCGGACGGCCAGGGGTGGAAGGGCTCCACCCCGAGGTGGCTTCGTACACCTCTTGAACGTGGCCGCCCGGCCGCTCGGTGAGAGCGGGGTCTACCCGGGCAGACAGCCTGTCGGCCCCGCGGCCTGGACAGGCGGAGTGGGGGCAAGCCAAGGCTACCGGCGGGCGGGATCGACCGGGTAGCCGCCGTGGGGAACACAACTCGGACGCCTCGCGCCGTCGCGGACCACCGTCCTCCGTCTCTCTCTCCCTCTCTCGGAAGGGAGGCCGCCCGAGGCGCACGGGCCTCGGACGGCCAGGGGTGGAAGGGCTCCACCCCGAGGTGGCTTCGTACACCTCTTGAACGTGGCCGCCCGGCCGCTCGCTGAGAGCGGGGTCTACCCGGGCAGACAGCCCGTCGGCCCCGCGGCCTGGACAGGCGGAGTGGGGGCAAGCCAAGGCTACCGGCGGGCGGGATCGACCGGGTAGCCGCCGTGGGGAACACAACTCGGACGCCTCGCGCCGTCGCGGACCACCGTCCTCCGTCTCTCTCTCCCTCTCTCGGAAGGGAGGCCGCCCGAGGCGCACGGGCCTCGGACGGCCGGGGGTGGAAGGGATCCACCCCCCGCGGGAAGGGGACGCGCGCCGGCGCCCGGACGCGGGAGCGTTGACCCGGGGGTCTTTACTCCGCCGAGGGGTAGCCCGGAGAAGGAGCGAGACCGGCCGGCGGGGGTGGAACACCCCCTCATGCCTCGCTCCTTCTGGGGATAAAGCGCGTCGTCCGCAGGCCGCCGTCCCCTATCCCCGCCCTGGACCGCCCGCATCGGCCGGAGCCCGAGGGGACAGGCGGGGGTCCTTCGCTTTCGGGAAAACCTTCACCAAACGTGGGGCCCGTGCCCCGCTCTCGGCCGCCCTGAGGCGGGAGAGCCCGGATCGTTCTCTCTCTCGGCGTCGGCCCCACCGACGCCGTCGCACGGTGGCCTGGGAAAGGGCTGCACCCCCTGCGCCACGCTTCTCCCCCGGAGTACTCCCCCCGCAGGGGGCTCCGCGGGGTGTCCCGACACGCAGAGCCGCTCGCCTTCTTCCGCTGGGGACGGAAGGGACGCCCCCGCGCGTCCCTTCCCCATCCTCGAGAGCCGTACGCGCCGAGGGTGAACCCGCTCGCCGGGGCGCCGGGGAGCAGGGCCCTTGTGGTCCTTCCCCGGACATGGGCGCGGCGAGGGTCCCTCGGCCGCGCCGGCTCTCCCGTTGACCCACTCTCTCGCCTTGGGTGGTGTGATGGAGGCGGCTGCCTACGCCTCGGCCCGGCATCTCGGAGGGGGGTCGCCAGGGCAGCCAGCCAGCCTGTTGGCCCCGCGGCCTGCACAGGCGGAGTGGGGACACTTGCGCTCTATGACTCTGCTCCCCGGGAGGTGGCAGAGGGGCGGCCGCGGTGCTTTGACTTTGAGCGGTCCCCACTCCAGCACTCTGAGAAATAGTCACTTTGTCAAAGACCGCACACCGCTCGTTCCCTTATATGCAAAAAAGGTGTTCGTCCTGACGTTTTGCGAGCCCTTATTTTACCGTCGTCGGCGCTATCAGGGGAAACAGGCCCGCTCCTTCCGCCTTCATGGAACCGTAGCTCGGCCCCGAGGGCCCAGGATTACCCTCATACCGGTTCTCACGACATGCGTCGACACTCGGCTCAGCCCCGGCAGCCGCAGCTCCCGCCGGCCCGGCCAGCCGGGTCCGCACCCCTGGCCGGCGCCTGGAGCGTCTGGACTTTGTCGTTTTCTCTCCAAGACTCGTCTCTGCCAACTGCCGTGGACTTCGGCGGGGGCTGCCGCGGGCTGTGCCCGGCCTCTTGGGGGTCCCGCCTGCCCGCGCAGGCAGCTAGGACAGGGTTATCAGCGCTCTCAGGGTGGCCTCCGCAGACCCCCACCCAGGTGGCTCCGTACACCTCTTGAACGTGGCGCCCGGCCGCTCGGAGAGCGGGGTCTTCCCGGGCAAGCCGCCTGTGGGCCCCGCGGCCTGGACAGGCGGAGCGGAGACAAGCCCAGGCTACCGGCAGGATCGACCGGCTGGCAGCCGTGGTGGAACAACGGGGACGCCTCGCGCCGCCGCGGGCCGCCGTCCTCCGTCTCTCTCCCACTCTCGGAGGCAGGCCGCCCGAGGCCAACGGGCCTCGGACGGCGTGGGGTGGAAGGGCTCCACCCCAGGGGAAGAAAACACGCCCGCGCTCGTTTGCACAGTCTGCCCCGGCCCGGCATCTCGGAGGGGGGGGGTCGCCCGGGCAGCCAGCCAGCCAGCCTGTTGGCCCCGTGGCCTGCACAGGCGGAGTGGGGACCCTCGCGCTCGATGACTCTGCTCCCAGGGAGGTGGCAGAGGGGCGGACGCGGTGCTTTGACTTTGAGCGGTCCCCACTCCCTTCTCAGCACATTGAGAAATAGTCACTTTGTCAAAGACCGCACACCGCTCGTTCCCTTATATGCAAAAAAGGTGTTCGTCCTGACGTTTTGCGAGGCCTTATTTTACCGCCGTCGGCGCTATCAGGGGAAGCGGGCCCGCTCCTTCCGCCTTCCTGGAACCGTGCCTCGGCCCCGAGGGCCCAGGATTACCCTCATACCGGTTCTCACGACATGCATCGACACTCGGCTCAGCCCCGGCAGCCGCAGCTCCCGCCGGCCCGACCAGCCGGGTCCGTCCCCCTGGCCGGCGCCCGGAGCGTCTGGACTTTGTCGTTTTTTCATCCAACACTCTCCTCTGGCAAATGCCATGGACTTCAGCGGGGGCTGCCGCGGGCTGTTCCCCGCCTCCTGGGTGTCCTGCCCTGCAACACCGGAGGCTCAGGCAGGGTCTTGAGCTACTGCTGGTAGGTGCACCTCGGGGGCCCTCCGCAGCCGCCCCGGGCCACCCCTGCAGCCAGCACACCGCTGCCAACAGCCCGCTCCCCATCACCAGCCAGCCCCTCTGCATACATCTGCTGGGGGTGCATTTTTGACTTCCCCCGCTTTGGCCTATGGGGAAAAGCCAGGGGGGAAACCTCCAGAGTCAGGCCGACCTCCTGGAACTCTAGCCCGGCCTGGAGCTACCGGTTTGTCCCCTTCCCGGTTCTCAGGACGTGCATCGCCACTCGGCTCAGCCCCAGCCGCCGCAGCTCCCGCCGGCCCGGCCAGCCGGGTCCGTCCCCCTGGCCGGCGCCTGGAGGCGTTTGGACTTTGTCATTTTTTTTCAAAGACTCATCTCTGCCAACTGCCCCGGGCTTCAGCAGTGGCTGCCGCGGGCTGTGCACGGCCTCCTGGTGGGGTCCCGCCTGCCCGCGCAGGCATCTAGGACAGGGTTCTCAGCAAGGGCTTGGAGGCGCTCTCAGGGGGGCCTCCGCAGGCCCCCAAGGTGGCTTCGTA
>NW_027102018.1:0-94715 GCF_035609145.1 Eleutherodactylus coqui | reverse complement strand
TGAATCAAAAGCAAAGCCAGACCCCATGTACATACAGCTGTTTCCGGGTTATTGCCCATCATCAGTGTACAGTAGGAGTCTGGCTTTTGCTAGTGAGAGGCCAGGGACAGGGGTCAGAAACGCTCTTTTCTCCTTAGGGAGAGCAACTATATACTATAAATAAGTGAGGAGACTCAAATGGCCACGCACGCTCCTCTGGGTAATATGCAAATAAGGGAGATGGAATAAATCCTCCACAGTGCCACCTACTGAAAGGCAGCATTCCTTCGAGTCAAAGTGGGACTTTTTATACAAGTCTTGCTACAATGACTGGGAATCAAAAGCAAAGCCAGACCCCATGTACATGCAGCTGTTTCCGGGTTATTGCCCATCATCAGTGTACAGTAGGAGTCTGGCTTTTGCTAGTGAGAGGCCAGGGACAGGGGTCAGAAACGCTCTTTTTCTCCTTAGGGAGAGCAACTATATACTATAAATAAGTGAGGAGACTCAAATGGCCACGCACGCTCCTCTGGGTAATATGCAAATAAGGGAGATGGAATAAATCCTCCACAGTGCCACCTACTGAAAGGCAGCATTCCTTCGAGTCAAAGTGGGACTTTTTATACAAGTCTTGCTACAATGACTGGGAATCAAAAGCAAAGCCAGACCCCATGTACATGCAGCTGTTTCCGGGTTATTGCCCATCATCAGTGTACAGTAGGAGTCTGGCTTTTGCTAGTGAGAGGCCAGGGACAGGGGTCAGAAACGCTCTTTTCTCCTTAGGGAGAGCAACTATATACTATAAATAAGTGAGGAGACTCAAATGGCCACGCACGCTCCTCTGGGTAATATGCAAATAAGGGAGATGGAATAAATCCTCCACAGTGCCACCTACTGAAAGGCAGCATTCCTTCGAGTCAAAGTGGGACTTTTTATACAAGTCTTGCTACAATGACTGGGAATCAAAAGCAAAGCCAGACCCCATGTACATGCAGCTGTTTCCGGGTTATTGCCCATCATCAGTGTACAGTAGGAGTCTGGCTTTTGCTAGTGAGAGGCCAGGGACAGGGGTCAGAAACGCTCTTTTCTCCTTAGGGAGAGCAACTATATACTATAAATAAGTGAGGAGACTCAAATGGCCACGCACGCTCCTCTGGGTAATATGCAAATAAGGGAGATGGAATAAATCCTCCACAGTGCCACCTACTGAAAGGCAGCATTCCTTCGAGTCAAAGTGGGACTTTTTATACAAGTCTTGCTACAATGACTGGGAATCAAAAGCAAAGCCAGACCCCATGTACATGCAGCTGTTTCCGGGTTATTGCCCATCATCAGTGTACAGTAGGAGTCTGGCTTTTGCTAGTGAGAGGCCAGGGACAGGGGTCAGAAACGCTCTTTTCTCCTTAGGGAGAGCAACTATATACTATAAATAAGTGAGGAGACTCAAATGGCCACGCACGCTCCTCTGGGTAATATGCAAATAAGGGAGATGGAATAAATCCTCCACAGTGCCACCTACTGAAAGGCAGCATTCCTTCGAGTCAAAGTGGGACTTTTTATACAAGTCTTGCTACAATGACTGGGAATCAAAAGCAAAGCCAGACCCCATGTACATGCAGCTGTTTCCGGGTTATTGCCCATCATCAGTGTACAGTAGGAGTCTGGCTTTTGCTAGTGAGAGGCCAGGGACAGGGGTCAGAAACGCTCTTTTCTCCTTAGGGAGAGCAACTATATACTATAAATAAGTGAGGAGACTCAAATGGCCACGCACGCTCCTCTGGGTAATATGCAAATAAGGGAGATGGAATAAATCCTCCACAGTGCCACCTACTGAAAGGCAGCATTCCTTCGAGTCAAAGTGGGACTTTTTATACAAGTCTTGCTACAATGACTGGGAATCAAAAGCAAAGCCAGACCCCATGTACATACAGCTGTTTCCGGGTTATTGCCCATCATCAGTGTACAGTAGGAGTCTGGCTTTTGCTAGTGAGAGGCCAGGGACAGGGGTCAGAAACGCTCTTTTCTCCTTAGGGAGAGCAACTATATACTATAAATAAGTGAGGAGACTCAAATGGCCACGCACGCTCCTCTGGGTAATATGCAAATAAGGGAGATGGAATAAATCCTCCACAGTGCCACCTACTGAAAGGCAGCATTCCTTCGAGTCAAAGTGGGACTTTTTATACAAGTCTTGCTACAATGACTGGGAATCAAAAGCAAAGCCAGACCCCATGTACATGCAGCTGTTTCCGGGTTATTGCCCATCATCAGTGTACAGTAGGAGTCTGGCTTTTGCTAGTGAGAGGCCAGGGACAGGGGTCAGAAACGCTCTTTTCTCCTTAGGGAGAGCAACTATATACTATAAATAAGTGAGGAGACTCAAATGGCCACGCACGCTCCTCTGGGTAATATGCAAATAAGGGAGATGGAATAAATCCTCCACAGTGCCACCTACTGAAAGGCAGCATTCCTTCGAGTCAAAGTGGGACTTTTTATACAAGTCTTGCTACAATGACTGGGAATCAAAAGCAAAGCCAGACCCCATGTACATGCAGCTGTTTCCGGGTTATTGCCCATCATCAGTGTACAGTAGGAGTCTGGCTTTTGCTAGTGAGAGGCCAGGGACAGGGGTCAGAAACGCTCTTTTCTCCTTAGGGAGAGCAACTATATACTATAAATAAGTGAGGAGACTCAAATGGCCACGCACGCTCCTCTGGGTAATATGCAAATAAGGGAGATGGAATAAATCCTCCACAGTGCCACCTACTGAAAGGCAGCATTCCTTCGAGTCAAAGTGGGACTTTTTATACAAGTCTTGCTACAATGACTGGGAATCAAAAGCAAAGCCAGACCCCATGTACATACAGCTGTTTCCGGGTTATTGCCCATCATCAGTGTACAGTAGGAGTCTGGCTTTTGCTAGTGAGAGGCCAGGGACAGGGGTCAGAAACGCTCTTTTCTCCTTAGGGAGAGCAACTATATACTATAAATAAGTGAGGAGACTCAAATGGCCACGCACGCTCCTCTGGGTAATATGCAAATAAGGGAGATGGAATAAATCCTCCACAGTGCCACCTACTGAAAGGCAGCATTCCTTCGAGTCAAAGTGGGACTTTTTATACAAGTCTTGCTACAATGACTGGGAATCAAAAGCAAAGCCAGACCCCATGTACATGCAGCTGTTTCCGGGTTATTGCCCATCATCAGTGTACAGTAGGAGTCTGGCTTTTGCTAGTGAGAGGCCAGGGACAGGGGTCAGAAACGCTCTTTTCTCCTTAGGGAGAGCAACTATATACTATAAATAAGTGAGGAGACTCAAATGGCCACGCACGCTCCTCTGGGTAATATGCAAATAAGGGAGATGGAATAAATCCTCCACAGTGCCACCTACTGAAAGGCAGCATTCCTTCGAGTCAAAGTGGGACTTTTTATACAAGTCTTGCTACAATGACTGGGAATCAAAAGCAAAGCCAGACCCCATGTACATGCAGCTGTTTCCGGGTTATTGCCCATCATCAGTGTACAGTAGGAGTCTGGCTTTTGCTAGTGAGAGGCCAGGGACAGGGGTCAGAAACGCTCTTTTCTCCTTAGGGAGAGCAACTATATACTATAAATAAGTGAGGAGACTCAAATGGCCACGCACGCTCCTCTGGGTAATATGCAAATAAGGGAGATGGAATAAATCCTCCACAGTGCCACCTACTGAAAGGCAGCATTCCTTCGAGTCAAAGTGGGACTTTTTATACAAGTCTTGCTACAATGACTGGGAATCAAAAGCAAAGCCAGACCCCATGTACATGCAGCTGTTTCCGGGTTATTGCCCATCATCAGTGTACAGTAGGAGTCTGGCTTTTGCTAGTGAGAGGCCAGGGACAGGGGTCAGAAACGCTCTTTTCTCCTTAGGGAGAGCAACTATATACTATAAATAAGTGAGGAGACTCAAATGGCCACGCACGCTCCTCTGGGTAATATGCAAATAAGGGAGATGGAATAAATCCTCCACAGTGCCACCTACTGAAAGGCAGCATTCCTTCGAGTCAAAGTGGGACTTTTTATACAAGTCTTGCTACAATGACTGGGAATCAAAAGCAAAGCCAGACCCCATGTACATACAGCTGTTTCAGGGTTATTGCCCATCATCAGTGTACAGTAGGAGTCTGGCTTTTGCTAGTGAGAGGCCAGGGACAGGGGTCAGAAACGCTCTTTTCTCCTTAGGGAGAGCAACTATATACTATAAATAAGTGAGGAGACTCAAATGGCCACGCACGCTCCTCTGGGTAATATGCAAATAAGGGAGATGGAATAAATCCTCCACAGTGCCACCTACTGAAAGGCAGCATTCCTTCGAGTCAAAGTGGGACTTTTTATACAAGTCTTGCTACAATGACTGGGAATCAAAAGCAAAGCCAGACCCCATGTACATACAGCTGTTTCCGGGTTATTGCCCATCATCAGTGTACAGTAGGAGTCTGGCTTTTGCTAGTGAGAGGCCAGGGACAGGGGTCAGAAACGCTCTTTTTCTCCTTAGGGAGAGCAACTATATACTATAAATAAGTGAGGAGACTCAAATGGCCACGCACGCTCCTCTGGGTAATATGCAAATAAGGGAGATGGAATAAATCCTCCACAGTGCCACCTACTGAAAGGCAGCATTCCTTCGAGTCAAAGTGGGACTTTTTATACAAGTCTTGCTACAATGACTGGGAATCAAAAGCAAAGCCAGACCCCATGTACATGCAGCTGTTTCCGGGTTATTGCCCATCATCAGTGTACAGTAGGAGTCTGGCTTTTGCTAGTGAGAGGCCAGGGACAGGGGTCAGAAACGCTCTTTTCTCCTTAGGGAGAGCAACTATATACTATAAATAAGTGAGGAGACTCAAATGGCCACGCACGCTCCTCTGGGTAATATGCAAATAAGGGAGATGGAATAAATCCTCCACAGTGCCACCTACTGAAAGGCAGCATTCCTTCGAGTCAAAGTGGGACTTTTTATACAAGTCTTGCTACAATGACTGGGAATCAAAAGCAAAGCCAGACCCCATGTACATGCAGCTGTTTCCGGGTTATTGCCCATCATCAGTGTACAGTAGGAGTCTGGCTTTTGCTAGTGAGAGGCCAGGGACAGGGGTCAGAAACGCTCTTTTCTCCTTAGGGAGAGCAACTATATACTATAAATAAGTGAGGAGACTCAAATGGCCACGCACGCTCCTCTGGGTAATATGCAAATAAGGGAGATGGAATAAATCCTCCACAGTGCCACCTACTGAAAGGCAGCATTCCTTCGAGTCAAAGTGGGACTTTTTATACAAGTCTTGCTACAATGACTGGGAATCAAAAGCAAAGCCAGACCCCATGTACATACAGCTGTTTCAGGGTTATTGCCCATCATCAGTGTACAGTAGGAGTCTGGCTTTTGCTAGTGAGAGGCCAGGGACAGGGGTCAGAAACGCTCTTTTCTCCTTAGGGAGAGCAACTATATACTATAAATAAGTGAGGAGACTCAAATGGCCACGCACGCTCCTCTGGGTAATATGCAAATAAGGGAGATGGAATAAATCCTCCACAGTGCCACCTACTGAAAGGCAGCATTCCTTCGAGTCAAAGTGGGACTTTTTATACAAGTCTTGCTACAATGACTGGGAATCAAAAGCAAAGCCAGACCCCATGTACATACAGCTGTTTCCGGGTTATTGCCCATCATCAGTGTACAGTAGGAGTCTGGCTTTTGCTAGTGAGAGGCCAGGGACAGGGGTCAGAAACGCTCTTTTCTCCTTAGGGAGAGCAACTATATACTATAAATAAGTGAGGAGACTCAAATGGCCACGCACGCTCCTCTGGGTAATATGCAAATAAGGGAGATGGAATAAATCCTCCACAGTGCCACCTACTGAAAGGCAGCATTCCTTCGAGTCAAAGTGGGACTTTTTATACAAGTCTTGCTACAATGACTGGGAATCAAAAGCAAAGCCAGACCCCATGTACATGCAGCTGTTTCCAGGGTTATTGCCCATCATCAGTGTACAGTAGGAGTCTGGCTTTTGCTAGTGAGAGGCCAGGGACAGGGGTCAGAAACGCTTTTTTCTCCTTAGGGAGAGCAACTATATACTATAAATAAGTGAGGAGACTCAAATGGCCACGCACGCTCCTCTGGGTAATATGCAAATAAGGGAGATGGAATAAATCCTCCACAGTGCCACCTACTGAAAGGCAGCATTCCTTCGAGTCTCAAAGTGGGACTTTTTATACAAGTCTTGCTACAATGACTGGGAATCAAAAGCAAAGCCAGACCCCATGTACATGCAGCTGTTTCCGGGTTATTGCCCATCATCAGTGTACAGTAGGAGTCTGGCTTTTGCTAGTGAGAGGCCAGGGACAGGGGTCAGAAACGCTCTTTTCTCCTTAGGGAGAGCAACTATATACTATAAATAAGTGAGGAGACTCAAATGGCCACGCACGCTCCTCTGGGTAATATGCAAATAAGGGAGATGGAATAAATCCTCCACAGTGCCACCTACTGAAAGGCAGCATTCCTTCGAGTCAAAGTGGGACTTTTTATACAAGTCTTGCTACAATGACTGGGAATCAAAAGCAAAGCCAGACCCCATGTACATGCAGCTGTTTCCGGGTTATTGCCCATCATCAGTGTACAGTAGGAGTCTGGCTTTTGCTAGTGAGAGGCCAGGGACAGGGGTCAGAAACGCTCTTTTCTCCTTAGGGAGAGCAACTATATACTATAAATAAGTGAGGAGACTCAAATGGCCACGCACGCTCCTCTGGGTAATATGCAAATAAGGGAGATGGAATAAATCCTCCACAGTGCCACCTACTGAAAGGCAGCATTCCTTCGAGTCAAAGTGGGACTTTTTATACAAGTCTTGCTACAATGACTGGGAATCAAAAGCAAAGCCAGACCCCATGTACATACAGCTGTTTCAGGGTTATTGCCCATCATCAGTGTACAGTAGGAGTCTGGCTTTTGCTAGTGAGAGGCCAGGGACAGGGGTCAGAAACGCTTTTTTCTCCTTAGGGAGAGCAACTATATACTATAAATAAGTGAGGAGACTCAAATGGCCACGCACGCTCCTCTGGGTAATATGCAAATAAGGGAGATGGAATAAATCCTCCACAGTGCCACCTACTGAAAGGCAGCATTCCTTCGAGTCAAAGTGGGACTTTTTATACAAGTCTTGCTACAATGACTGGGAATCAAAAGCAAAGCCAGACCCCATGTACATACAGCTGTTTCCGGGTTATTGCCCATCATGAGTGTACAGTAGGAGTCTGGCTTTTGCTAGTGAGAGGCCAGGGACAGGGGTCAGAAACGCTCTTTTCTCCTTAGGGAGAGCAACTATATACTATAAATAAGTGAGGAGACTCAAATGGCCACGCACGCTCCTCTGGGTAATATGCAAATAAGGGAGATGGAATAAATCCTCCACAGTGCCACCTACTGAAAGGCAGCATTCCTTCGAGTCAAAGTGGGACTTTTTATACAAGTCTTGCTACAATGACTGGGAATCAAAAGCAAAGCCAGACCCCATGTACATGCAGCTGTTTCCGGGTTATTGCCCATCATCAGTGTACAGTAGGAGTCTGGCTTTTGCTAGTGAGAGGCCAGGGACAGGGGTCAGAAACGCTCTTTTCTCCTTAGGGAGAGCAACTATATACTATAAATAAGTGAGGAGACTCAAATGGCCACGCACGCTCCTCTGGGTAATATGCAAATAAGGGAGATGGAATAAATCCTCCACAGTGCCACCTACTGAAAGGCAGCATTCCTTCGAGTCAAAGTGGGACTTTTTATACAAGTCTTGCTACAATGACTGGGAATCAAAAGCAAAGCCAGACCCCATGTACATGCAGCTGTTTCCGGGTTATTGCCCATCATCAGTGTACAGTAGGAGTCTGGCTTTTGCTAGTGAGAGGCCAGGGACAGGGGTCAGAAACGCTCTTTTCTCCTTAGGGAGAGCAACTATATACTATAAATAAGTGAGGAGACTCAAATGGCCACGCACGCTCCTCTGGGTAATATGCAAATAAGGGAGATGGAATAAATCCTCCACAGTGCCACCTACTGAAAGGCAGCATTCCTTCGAGTCAAAGTGGGACTTTTTATACAAGTCTTGCTACAATGACTGGGAATCAAAAGCAAAGCCAGACCCCATGTACATACAGCTGTTTCCGGGTTATTGCCCATCATGAGTGTACAGTAGGAGTCTGGCTTTTGCTAGTGAGAGGCCAGGGACAGGGGTCAGAAACGCTCTTTTCTCCTTAGGGAGAGCAACTATATACTATAAATAAGTGAGGAGACTCAAATGGCCACGCACGCTCCTCTGGGTAATATGCAAATAAGGGAGATGGAATAAATCCTCCACAGTGCCACCTACTGAAAGGCAGCATTCCTTCGAGTCAAAGTGGGACTTTTTATACAAGTCTTGCTACAATGACTGGGAATCAAAAGCAAAGCCAGACCCCATGTACATACAGCTGTTTCCGGGTTATTGCCCATCATCAGTGTACAGTAGGAGTCTGGCTTTTGCTAGTGAGAGGCCAGGGACAGGGGTCAGAAACGCTCTTTTCTCCTTAGGGAGAGCAACTATATACTATAAATAAGTGAGGAGACTCAAATGGCCACGCACGCTCCTCTGGGTAATATGCAAATAAGGGAGATGGAATAAATCCTCCACAGTGCCACCTACTGAAAGGCAGCATTCCTTCGAGTCAAAGTGGGACTTTTTATACAAGTCTTGCTACAATGACTGGGAATCAAAAGCAAAGCCAGACCCCATGTACATGCAGCTGTTTCCGGGTTATTGCCCATCATCAGTGTACAGTAGGAGTCTGGCTTTTGCTAGTGAGAGGCCAGGGACAGGGGTCAGAAACGCTCTTTTCTCCTTAGGGAGAGCAACTATATACTATAAATAAGTGAGGAGACTCAAATGGCCACGCACGCTCCTCTGGGTAATATGCAAATAAGGGAGATGGAATAAATCCTCCACAGTGCCACCTACTGAAAGGCAGCATTCCTTCGAGTCAAAGTGGGACTTTTTATACAAGTCTTGCTACAATGACTGGGAATCAAAAGCAAAGCCAGACCCCATGTACATACAGCTGTTTCCGGGTTATTGCCCATCATGAGTGTACAGTAGGAGTCTGGCTTTTGCTAGTGAGAGGCCAGGGACAGGGGTCAGAAACGCTCTTTTCTCCTTAGGGAGAGCAACTATATACTATAAATAAGTGAGGAGACTCAAATGGCCACGCACGCTCCTCTGGGTAATATGCAAATAAGGGAGATGGAATAAATCCTCCACAGTGCCACCTACTGAAAGGCAGCATTCCTTCGAGTCAAAGTGGGACTTTTTATACAAGTCTTGCTACAATGACTGGGAATCAAAAGCAAAGCCAGACCCCATGTACATGCAGCTGTTTCCGGGTTATTGCCCATCATCAGTGTACAGTAGGAGTCTGGCTTTTGCTAGTGAGAGGCCAGGGACAGGGGTCAGAAACGCTCTTTTCTCCTTAGGGAGAGCAACTATATACTATAAATAAGTGAGGAGACTCAAATGGCCACGCACGCTCCTCTGGGTAATATGCAAATAAGGGAGATGGAATAAATCCTCCACAGTGCCACCTACTGAAAGGCAGCATTCCTTCGAGTCAAAGTGGGACTTTTTATACAAGTCTTGCTACAATGACTGGGAATCAAAAGCAAAGCCAGACCCCATGTACATGCAGCTGTTTCCGGGTTATTGCCCATCATCAGTGTACAGTAGGAGTCTGGCTTTTGCTAGTGAGAGGCCAGGGACAGGGGTCAGAAACGCTCTTTTCTCCTTAGGGAGAGCAACTATATACTATAAATAAGTGAGGAGACTCAAATGGCCACGCACGCTCCTCTGGGTAATATGCAAATAAGGGAGATGGAATAAATCCTCCACAGTGCCACCTACTGAAAGGCAGCATTCCTTCGAGTCAAAGTGGGACTTTTTATACAAGTCTTGCTACAATGACTGGGAATCAAAAGCAAAGCCAGACCCCATGTACATGCAGCTGTTTCCGGGTTATTGCCCATCATCAGTGTACAGTAGGAGTCTGGCTTTTGCTAGTGAGAGGCCAGGGACAGGGGTCAGAAACGCTCTTTTCTCCTTAGGGAGAGCAACTATATACTATAAATAAGTGAGGAGACTCAAATGGCCACGCACGCTCCTCTGGGTAATATGCAAATAAGGGAGATGGAATAAATCCTCCACAGTGCCACCTACTGAAAGGCAGCATTCCTTCGAGTCAAAGTGGGACTTTTTATACAAGTCTTGCTACAATGACTGGGAATCAAAAGCAAAGCCAGACCCCATGTACATGCAGCTGTTTCCGGGTTATTGCCCATCATGAGTGTACAGTAGGAGTCTGGCTTTTGCTAGTGAGAGGCCAGGGACAGGGGTCAGAAACGCTCTTTTCTCCTTAGGGAGAGCAACTATATACTATAAATAAGTGAGGAGACTCAAATGGCCACGCACGCTCCTCTGGGTAATATGCAAATAAGGGAGATGGAATAAATCCTCCACAGTGCCACCTACTGAAAAGCAGCATTCCTTCGAGTCAAAGTGGGACTTTTTATACAAGTCTTGCTACAATGACTGGGAATCAAAAGCAAAGCCAGACCCCATGTACATACAGCTGTTTCCGGGTTATTGCCCATCATCAGTGTACAGTAGGAGTCTGGCTTTTGCTAGTGAGAGGCCAGGGACAGGGGTCAGAAACGCTCTTTTCTCCTTAGGGAGAGCAACTATATACTATAAATAAGTGAGGAGACTCAAATGGCCACGCACGCTCCTCTGGGTAATATGCAAATAAGGGAGATGGAATAAATCCTCCACAGTGCCACCTACTGAAAGGCAGCATTCCTTCGAGTCAAAGTGGGACTTTTTATACAAGTCTTGCTACAATGACTGGGAATCAAAAGCAAAGCCAGACCCCATGTACATACAGCTGTTTCCGGGTTATTGCCCATCATGAGTGTACAGTAGGAGTCTGGCTTTTGCTAGTGAGAGGCCAGGGACAGGGGTCAGAAACGCTCTTTTCTCCTTAGGGAGAGCAACTATATACTATAAATAAGTGAGGAGACTCAAATGGCCACGCACGCTCCTCTGGGTAATATGCAAATAAGGGAGATGGAATAAATCCTCCACAGTGCCACCTACTGAAAGGCAGCATTCCTTCGAGTCAAAGTGGGACTTTTTATACAAGTCTTGCTACAATGACTGGGAATCAAAAGCAAAGCCAGACCCCATGTACATACAGCTGTTTCCGGGTTATTGCCCATCATCAGTGTACAGTAGGAGTCTGGCTTTTGCTAGTGAGAGGCCAGGGACAGGGGTCAGAAACGCTCTTTTCTCCTTAGGGAGAGCAACTATATACTATAAATAAGTGAGGAGACTCAAATGGCCACGCACGCTCCTCTGGGTAATATGCAAATAAGGGAGATGGAATAAATCCTCCACAGTGCCACCTACTGAAAGGCAGCATTCCTTCGGGTCAAAGTGGGACTTTTTATACAAGTCTTGCTACAATGACTGGGAATCAAAAGCAAAGCCAGACCCCATGTACATGCAGCTGTTTCCGGGTTATTGCCCATCATCAGTGTACAGTAGGAGTCTGGCTTTTGCTAGTGAGAGGCCAGGGACAGGGGTCAGAAACGCTCTTTTCTCCTTAGGGAGAGCAACTATATACTATAAATAAGTGAGGAGACTCAAATGGCCACGCACGCTCCTCTGGGTAATATGCAAATAAGGGAGATGGAATAAATCCTCCACAGTGCCACCTACTGAAAGGCAGCATTCCTTCGAGTCAAAGTGGGACTTTTTATACAAGTCTTGCTACAATGACTGGGAATCAAAAGCAAAGCCAGACCCCATGTACATACAGCTGTTTCCGGGTTATTGCCCATCATCAGTGTACAGTAGGAGTCTGGCTTTTGCTAGTGAGAGGCCAGGGACAGGGGTCAGAAACGCTCTTTTCTCCTTAGGGAGAGCAACTATATACTATAAATAAGTGAGGAGACTCAAATGGCCACACACGCTCCTCTGGGTAATATGCAAATAAGGGAGATGGAATAAATCCTCCACAGTGCCACCTACTGAAAGGCAGCATTCCTTCGAGTCAAAGTGGGACTTTTTATACAAGTCTTGCTACAATGACTGGGAATCAAAAGCAAAGCCAGACCCCATGTACATACAACTGTTTCCGGGTTATTGCCCATCATCAGTGTACAGTAGGAGTCTGGCTTTTGCTAGTGAGAGGCCAGGGACAGGGGTCAGAAACGCTCTTTTCTCCTTAGGGAGAGCAACTATATACTATAAATAAGTGAGGAGACTCAAATGGCCACGCACGCTCCTCTGGGTAATATGCAAATAAGGGAGATGGAATAAATCCTCCACAGTGCCACCTACTGAAAGGCAGCATTCCTTCGAGTCAAAGTGGGACTTTTTATACAAGTCTTGCTACAATGACTGGGAATCAAAAGCAAAGCCAGACCCCATGTACATACAGCTGTTTCCGGGTTATTGCCCATCATGAGTGTACAGTAGGAGTCTGGCTTTTGCTAGTGAGAGGCCAGGGACAGGGGTCAGAAACGCTCTTTTCTCCTTAGGGAGAGCAACTATATACTATAAATAAGTGAGGAGACTCAAATGGCCACGCACGCTCCTCTGGGTAATATGCAAATAAGGGAGATGGAATAAATCCTCCACAGTGCCACCTACTGAAAGGCAGCATTCCTTCGAGTCAAAGTGGGACTTTTTATACAAGTCTTGCTACAATGACTGGGAATCAAAAGCAAAGCCAGACCCCATGTACATGCAGCTGTTTCCGGGTTATTGCCCATCATCAGTGTACAGTAGGAGTCTGGCTTTTGCTAGTGAGAGGCCAGGGACAGGGGTCAGAAACGCTCTTTTCTCCTTAGGGAGAGCAACTATATACTATAAATAAGTGAGGAGACTCAAATGGCCACGCACGCTCCTCTGGGTAATATGCAAATAAGGGAGATGGAATAAATCCTCCACAGTGCCACCTACTGAAAGGCAGCATTCCTTCGAGTCAAAGTGGGACTTTTTATACAAGTCTTGCTACAATGACTGGGAATCAAAAGCAAAGCCAGACCCCATGTACATGCAGCTGTTTCCGGGTTATTGCCCATCATCAGTGTACAGTAGGAGTCTGGCTTTTGCTAGTGAGAGGCCAGGGACAGGGGTCAGAAACGCTCTTTTCTCCTTAGGGAGAGCAACTATATACTATAAATAAGTGAGGAGACTCAAATGGCCACGCACGCTCCTCTGGGTAATATGCAAATAAGGGAGATGGAATAAATCCTCCACAGTGCCACCTACTGAAAGGCAGCATTCCTTCGAGTCAAAGTGGGACTTTTTATACAAGTCTTGCTACAATGACTGGGAATCAAAAGCAAAGCCAGACCCCATGTACATGCAGCTGTTTCCGGGTTATTGCCCATCATCAGTGTACAGTAGGAGTCTGGCTTTTGCTAGTGAGAGGCCAGGGACAGGGGTCAGAAACGCTCTTTTCTCCTTAGGGAGAGCAACTATATACTATAAATAAGTGAGGAGACTCAAATGGCCACGCACGCTCCTCTGGGTAATATGCAAATAAGGGAGATGGAATAAATCCTCCACAGTGCCACCTACTGAAAGGCAGCATTCCTTCGAGTCAAAGTGGGACTTTTTATACAAGTCTTGCTACAATGACTGGGAATCAAAAGCAAAGCCAGACCCCATGTACATACAGCTGTTTCCGGGTTATTGCCCATCATCAGCCAGTAGGAGTCTGGCTTTTGCTAGTGAGAGGCCAGGGACAGGGGTCAGAAACGCTCTTTTCTCCTTAGGGAGAGCAACTATATACTATAAATAAGTGAGGAGACTCAAATGGCCACGCACGCTCCTCTGGGTAATATGCAAATAAGGGAGATGGAATAAATCCTCCACAGTGCCACCTACTGAAAGGCAGCATTCCTTCGAGTCAAAGTGGGACTTTTTATACAAGTCTTGCTACAATGACTGGGAATCAAAAGCAAAGCCAGACCCCATGTACATACAGCTGTTTCCGGGTTATTGCCCATCATCAGTGTACAGTAGGAGTCTGGCTTTTGCTAGTGAGAGGCCAGGGACAGGGGTCAGAAACGCTCTTTTCTCCTTAGGGAGAGCAACTATATACTATAAATAAGTGAGGAGACTCAAATGGCCACGCACGCTCCTCTGGGTAATATGCAAATAAGGGAGATGGAATAAATCCTCCACAGTGCCACCTACTGAAAGGCAGCATTCCTTCGAGTCAAAGTGGGACTTTTTATACAAGTCTTGCTATAATGACTGGGAATCAAAAGCAAAGCCAGACCCCATGTACATGCAGCTGTTTCCGGGTTATTGCCCATCATCTGTGTACAGTAGGACTCTGGCTTTTGCTAGTGAGAGGCCAGGGACAGGGGTCAGAAACGCTCTTTTCTCCTTAGGGAGAGCAACTATATACTATAAATAAGTGAGGAGACTCAAATGGCCACGCACGCTCCTCTGGGTAATATGCAAATAAGGGAGATGGAATAAATCCTCCACAGTGCCACCTACTGAAAGGCAGCATTCCTTCGAGTCAAAGTGGGACTTTTTATACAAGTCTTGCTACAATGACTGGGAATCAAAAGCAAAGCCAGACCCCATGTACATGCAGCTGTTTCCGGGTTATTGCCCATCATCAGTGTACAGTAGGAGTCTGGCTTTTGCTAGTGAGAGGCCAGGGACAGGGGTCAGAAACGCTCTTTTCTCCTTAGGGAGAGCAACTATATACTATAAATAAGTGAGGAGACTCAAATGGCCACGCACGCTCCTCTGGGTAATATGCAAATAAGGGAGATGGAATAAATCCTCCACAGTGCCACCTACTGAAAGGCAGCATTCCTTCGAGTCAAAGTGGGACTTTTTATACAAGTCTTGCTACAATGACTGGGAATCAAAAGCAAAGCCAGACCCCATGTACATGCAGCTGTTTCCGGGTTATTGCCCATCATCAGTGTACAGTAGGAGTCTGGCTTTTGCTAGTGAGAGGCCAGGGACAGGGGTCAGAAACGCTCTTTTCTCCTTAGGGAGAGCAACTATATACTATAAATAAGTGAGGAGACTCAAATGGCCACGCACGCTCCTCTGGGTAATATGCAAATAAGGGAGATGGAATAAATCCTCCACAGTGCCACCTACTGAAAGGCAGCATTCCTTCGAGTCAAAGTGGGACTTTTTATACAAGTCTTGCTACAATGACTGGGAATCAAAAGCAAAGCCAGACCCCATGTACATACAGCTGTTTCCGGGTTATTGCCCATCATCAGTGTACAGTAGGAGTCTGGCTTTTGCTAGTGAGAGGCCAGGGACAGGGGTCAGAAACGCTCTTTTCTCCTTAGGGAGAGCAACTATATACTATAAATAAGTGAGGAGACTCAAATGGCCACGCACGCTCCTCTGGGTAATATGCAAATAAGGGAGATGGAATAAATCCTCCACAGTGCCACCTACTGAAAGGCAGCATTCCTTCGAGTCAAAGTGGGACTTTTTATACAAGTCTTGCTACAATGACTGGGAATCAAAAGCAAAGCCAGACCCCATGTACATACAGCTGTTTCCGGGTTATTGCCCATCATCAGTGTACAGTAGGAGTCTGGCTTTTGCTAGTGAGAGGCCAGGGACAGGGGTCAGAAACGCTCTTTTCTCCTTAGGGAGAGCAACTATATACTATAAATAAGTGAGGAGACTCAAATGGCCACGCACGCTCCTCTGGGTAATATGCAAATAAGGGAGATGGAATAAATCCTCCACAGTGCCACCTACTGAAAGGCAGCATTCCTTCGAGTCAAAGTGGGACTTTTTATACAAGTCTTGCTACAATGACTGGGAATCAAAAGCAAAGCCAGACCCCATGTACATACAGCTGTTTCCGGGTTATTGCCCATCATCAGCCAGTAGGAGTCTGGCTTTTGCTAGTGAGAGGCCAGGGACAGGGGTCAGAAACGCTCTTTTCTCCTTAGGGAGAGCAACTATATACTATAAATAAGTGAGGAGACTCAAATGGCCACGCACGCTCCTCTGGGTAATATGCAAATAAGGGAGATGGAATAAATCCTCCACAGTGCCACCTACTGAAAGGCAGCATTCCTTCGAGTCAAAGTGGGACTTTTTATACAAGTCTTGCTACAATGACTGGGAATCAAAAGCAAAGCCAGACCCCATGTACATACAGCTGTTTCCGGGTTATTGCCCATCATCAGTGTACAGTAGGAGTCTGGCTTTTGCTAGTGAGAGGCCAGGGACAGGGGTCAGAAACGCTCTTTTCTCCTTAGGGAGAGCAACTATATACTATAAATAAGTGAGGTGACTCAAATGGCCACGCACGCTCCTCTGGGTAATATGCAAATAAGGGAGATGGAATAAATCCTCCACAGTGCCACCTACTGAAAGGCAGCATTCCTTCGAGTCAAAGTGGGACTTTTTATACAAGTCTTGCTATAATGACTGGGAATCAAAAGCAAAGCCAGACCCCATGTACATGCAGCTGTTTCCGGGTTATTGCCCATCATCAGTGTACAGTAGGAGTCTGGCTTTTGCTAGTGAGAGGCCAGGGACAGGGGTCAGAAACGCTCTTTTCTCCTTAGGGAGAGCAACTATATACTATAAATAAGTGAGGAGACTCAAATGGCCACGCACGCTCCTCTGGGTAATATGCAAATAAGGGAGATGGAATAAATCCTCCACAGTGCCACCTACTGAAAGGCAGCATTCCTTCGAGTCAAAGTGGGACTTTTTATACAAGTCTTGCTACAATGACTGGGAATCAAAAGCAAAGCCAGACCCCATGTACATGCAGCTGTTTCCGGGTTATTGCCCATCATCAGTGTACAGTAGGAGTCTGGCTTTTGCTAGTGAGAGGCCAGGGACAGGGGTCAGAAACGCTCTTTTCTCCTTAGGGAGAGCAACTATATACTATAAATAAGTGAGGAGACTCAAATGGCCACGCACGCTCCTCTGGGTAATATGCAAATAAGGGAGATGGAATAAATCCTCCACAGTGCCACCTACTGAAAGGCAGCATTCCTTCGAGTCAAAGTGGGACTTTTTATACAAGTCTTGCTACAATGACTGGGAATCAAAAGCAAAGCCAGACCCCATGTACATGCAGCTGTTTCCGGGTTATTGCCCATCATCAGTGTACAGTAGGAGTCTGGCTTTTGCTAGTGAGAGGCCAGGGACAGGGGTCAGAAACGCTCTTTTCTCCTTAGGGAGAGCAACTATATACTATAAATAAGTGAGGAGACTCAAATGGCCACGCACGCTCCTCTGGGTAATATGCAAATAAGGGAGATGGAATAAATCCTCCACAGTGCCACCTACTGAAAGGCAGCATTCCTTCGAGTCAAAGTGGGACTTTTTATACAAGTCTTGCTACAATGACTGGGAATCAAAAGCAAAGCCAGACCCCATGTACATACAGCTGTTTCCGGGTTATTGCCCATCATCAGTGTACAGTAGGAGTCTGGCTTTTGCTAGTGAGAGGCCAGGGACAGGGGTCAGAAACGCTCTTTTCTCCTTAGGGAGAGCAACTATATACTATAAATAAGTGAGGAGACTCAAATGGCCACGCACGCTCCTCTGGGTAATATGCAAATAAGGGAGATGGAATAAATCCTCCACAGTGCCACCTACTGAAAGGCAGCATTCCTTCGAGTCAAAGTGGGACTTTTTATACAAGTCTTGCTACAATGACTGGGAATCAAAAGCAAAGCCAGACCCCATGTACATACAGCTGTTTCCGGGTTATTGCCCATCATCAGTGTACAGTAGGAGTCTGGCTTTTGCTAGTGAGAGGCCAGGGACAGGGGTCAGAAACGCTCTTTTCTCCTTAGGGAGAGCAACTATATACTATAAATAAGTGAGGAGACTCAAATGGCCACGCACGCTCCTCTGGGTAATATGCAAATAAGGGAGATGGAATAAATCCTCCACAGTGCCACCTACTGAAAGGCAGCATTCCTTCGAGTCAAAGTGGGACTTTTTATACAAGTCTTGCTACAATGACTGGGAATCAAAAGCAAAGCCAGACCCCATGTACATACAGCTGTTTCCGGGTTATTGCCCATCATCAGTGTACAGTAGGAGTCTGGCTTTTGCTAGTGAGAGGCCAGGGACAGGGGTCAGAAACGCTCTTTTCTCCTTAGGGAGAGCAACTATATACTATAAATAAGTGAGGAGACTCAAATGGCCACGCACGCTCCTCTGGGTAATATGCAAATAAGGGAGATGGAATAAATCCTCCACAGTGCCACCTACTGAAAGGCAGCATTCCTTCGAGTCAAAGTGGGACTTTTTATACAAGTCTTGCTACAATGACTGGGAATCAAAAGCAAAGCCAGACCCCATGTACATGCAGCTGTTTCCGGGTTATTGCCCATCATCAGTGTACAGTAGGAGTCTGGCTTTTGCTAGTGAGAGGCCAGGGACAGGGGTCAGAAACGCTCTTTTCTCCTTAGGGAGAGCAACTATATACTATAAATAAGTGAGGAGACTCAAATGGCCACGCACGCTCCTCTGGGTAATATGCAAATAAGGGAGATGGAATAAATCCTCCACAGTGCCACCTACTGAAAGGCAGCATTCCTTCGAGTCAAAGTGGGACTTTTTATACAAGTCTTGCTACAATGACTGGGAATCAAAAGCAAAGCCAGACCCCATGTACATGCAGCTGTTTCCGGGTTATTGCCCATCATCAGTGTACAGTAGGAGTCTGGCTTTTGCTAGTGAGAGGCCAGGGACAGGGGTCAGAAACGCTCTTTTCTCCTTAGGGAGAGCAACTATATACTATAAATAAGTGAGGAGACTCAAATGGCCACGCACGCTCCTCTGGGTAATATGCAAATAAGGGAGATGGAATAAATCCTCCACAGTGCCACCTACTGAAAGGCAGCATTCCTTCGAGTCAAAGTGGGACTTTTTATACAAGTCTTGCTACAATGACTGGGAATCAAAAGCAAAGCCAGACCCCATGTACATGCAGCTGTTTCCGGGTTATTGCCCATCATCAGTGTACAGTAGGAGTCTGGCTTTTGCTAGTGAGAGGCCAGGGACAGGGGTCAGAAACGCTCTTTTCTCCTTAGGGAGAGCAACTATATACTATAAATAAGTGAGGAGACTCAAATGGCCACGCACGCTCCTCTGGGTAATATGCAAATAAGGGAGATGGAATAAATCCTCCACAGTGCCACCTACTGAAAGGCAGCATTCCTTCGAGTCAAAGTGGGACTTTTTATACAAGTCTTGCTACAATGACTGGGAATCAAAAGCAAAGCCAGACCCCATGTACATACAGCTGTTTCCGGGTTATTGCCCATCATCAGTGTACAGTAGGAGTCTGGCTTTTGCTAGTGAGAGGCCAGGGACAGGGGTCAGAAACGCTCTTTTCTCCTTAGGGAGAGCAACTATATACTATAAATAAGTGAGGAGACTCAAATGGCCACGCACGCTCCTCTGGGTAATATGCAAATAAGGGAGATGGAATAAATCCTCCACAGTGCCACCTACTGAAAGGCAGCATTCCTTCGGGTCAAAGTGGGACTTTTTATACAAGTCTTGCTACAATGACTGGGAATCAAAAGCAAAGCCAGACCCCATGTACATGCAGCTGTTTCCGGGTTATTGCCCATCATCAGTGTACAGTAGGAGTCTGGCTTTTGCTAGTGAGAGGCCAGGGACAGGGGTCAGAAACGCTCTTTTCTCCTTAGGGAGAGCAACTATATACTATAAATAAGTGAGGAGACTCAAATGGCCACGCACGCTCCTCTGGGTAATATGCAAATAAGGGAGATGGAATATATCCTCCACAGTGCCACCTACTGAAAGGCAGCATTCCTTCGAGTCAAAGTGGGACTTTTTATACAAGTCTTGCTACAATGACTGGGAATCAAAAGCAAAGCCAGACCCCATGTACATACAGCTGTTTCCGGGTTATTGCCCATCATCAGTGTACAGTAGGAGTCTGGCTTTTGCTAGTGAGAGGCCAGGGACAGGGGTCAGAAACGCTCTTTTCTCCTTAGGGAGAGCAACTATATACTATAAATAAGTGAGGAGACTCAAATGGCCACGCACGCTCCTCTGGGTAATATGCAAATAAGGGAGATGGAATAAATCCTCCACAGTGCCACCTACTGAAAGGCAGCATTCCTTCGAGTCAAAGTGGGACTTTTTATACAAGTCTTGCTACAATGACTGGGAATCAAAAGCAAAGCCAGACCCCATGTACATACAGCTGTTTCCGGGTTATTGCCCATCATCAGTGTACAGTAGGAGTCTGGCTTTTGCTAGTGAGAGGCCAGGGACAGGGGTCAGAAACGCTCTTTTCTCCTTAGGGAGAGCAACTATATACTATAAATAAGTGAGGAGACTCAAATGGCCACGCACGCTCCTCTGGGTAATATGCAAATAAGGGAGATGGAATAAATCCTCCACAGTGCCACCTACTGAAAGGCAGCATTCCTTCGAGTCAAAGTGGGACTTTTTATACAAGTCTTGCTACAATGACTGGGAATCAAAAGCAAAGCCAGACCCCATGTACATACAGCTGTTTCCGGGTTATTGCCCATCATCAGTGTACAGTAGGAGTCTGGCTTTTGCTAGTGAGAGGCCAGGGACAGGGGTCAGAAACGCTCTTTTCTCCTTAGGGAGAGCAACTATATACTATAAATAAGTGAGGAGACTCAAATGGCCACGCACGCTCCTCTGGGTAATATGCAAATAAGGGAGATGGAATAAATCCTCCACAGTGCCACCTACTGAAAGGCAGCATTCCTTCGAGTCAAAGTGGGACTTTTTATACAAGTCTTGCTACAATGACTGGGAATCAAAAGCAAAGCCAGACCCCATGTACATGCAGCTGTTTCCGGGTTATTGCCCAACATCAGTGTACAGTAGGAGTCTGGCTTTTGCTAGTGAGAGGCCAGGGACAGGGGTCAGAAACGCTCTTTTCTCCTTAGGGAGAGCAACTATATACTATAAATAAGTGAGGAGACTCAAATGGCCACGCACGCTCCTCTGGGTAATATGCAAATAAGGGAGATGGAATAAATCCTCCACAGTGCCACCTACTGAAAGGCAGCATTCCTTCGAGTCAAAGTGGGACTTTTTATACAAGTCTTGCTACAATGACTGGGAATCAAAAGCAAAGCCAGACCCCATGTACATGCAGCTGTTTCCGGGTTATTGCCCATCATCAGTGTACAGTAGGAGTCTGGCTTTTGCTAGTGAGAGGCCAGGGACAGGGGTCAGAAACGCTCTTTTCTCCTTAGGGAGAGCAACTATATACTATAAATAAGTGAGGAGACTCAAATGGCCACGCACGCTCCTCTGGGTAATATGCAAATAAGGGAGATGGAATAAATCCTCCACAGTGCCACCTACTGAAAGGCAGCATTCCTTCGAGTCAAAGTGGGACTTTTTATACAAGTCTTGCTACAATGACTGGGAATCAAAAGCAAAGCCAGACCCCATGTACATGCAGCTGTTTCCGGGTTATTGCCCATCATCAGTGTACAGTAGGAGTCTGGCTTTTGCTAGTGAGAGGCCAGGGACAGGGGTCAGAAACGCTCTTTTCTCCTTAGGGAGAGCAACTATATACTATAAATAAGTGAGGAGACTCAAATGGCCACGCACGCTCCTCTGGGTAATATGCAAATAAGGGAGATGGAATAAATCCTCCACAGTGCCACCTACTGAAAGGCAGCATTCCTTCGAGTCAAAGTGGGACTTTTTATACAAGTCTTGCTACAATGACTGGGAATCAAAAGCAAAGCCAGACCCCATGTACATGCAGCTGTTTCCGGGTTATTGCCCATCATCAGTGTACAGTAGGAGTCTGGCTTTTGCTAGTGAGAGGCCAGGGACAGGGGTCAGAAACGCTCTTTTCTCCTTAGGGAGAGCAACTATATACTATAAATAAGTGAGGAGACTCAAATGGCCACGCACGCTCCTCTGGGTAATATGCAAATAAGGGAGATGGAATAAATCCTCCACAGTGCCACCTACTGAAAGGCAGCATTCCTTCGAGTCAAAGTGGGACTTTTTATACAAGTCTTGCTACAATGACTGGGAATCAAAAGCAAAGCCAGACCCCATGTACATGCAGCTGTTTCCGGGTTATTGCCCATCATCAGTGTACAGTAGGAGTCTGGCTTTTGCTAGTGAGAGGCCAGGGACAGGGGTCAGAAACGCTCTTTTCTCCTTAGGGAGAGCAACTATATACTATAAATAAGTGAGGAGACTCAAATGGCCACGCACGCTCCTCTGGGTAATATGCAAATAAGGGAGATGGAATAAATCCTCCACAGTGCCACCTACTGAAAGGCAGCATTCCTTCGAGTCAAAGTGGGACTTTTTATACAAGTCTTGCTACAATGACTGGGAATCAAAAGCAAAGCCAGACCCCATGTACATGCAGCTGTTTCCGGGTTATTGCCCATCATCAGTGTACAGTAGGAGTCTGGCTTTTGCTAGTGAGAGGCCAGGGACAGGGGTCAGAAACGCTCTTTTCTCCTTAGGGAGAGCAACTATATACTATAAATAAGTGAGGAGACTCAAATGGCCACGCACGCTCCTCTGGGTAATATGCAAATAAGGGAGATGGAATAAATCCTCCACAGTGCCACCTACTGAAAGGCAGCATTCCTTCGAGTCAAAGTGGGACTTTTTATACAAGTCTTGCTACAATGACTGGGAATCAAAAGCAAAGCCAGACCCCATGTACATACAGCTGTTTCCGGGTTATTGCCCATCATCAGTGTACAGTAGGAGTCTGGCTTTTGCTAGTGAGAGGCCAGGGACAGGGGTCAGAAACGCTCTTTTCTCCTTAGGGAGAGCAACTATATACTATAAATAAGTGAGGAGACTCAAATGGCCACGCACACTCCTCTGGGTAATATGCAAATAAGGGAGATGGAATAAATCCTCCACAGTGCCACCTACTGAAAGGCAGCATTCCTTCGAGTCAAAGTGGGACTTTTTATACAAGTCTTGCTACAATGACTGGGAATCAAAAGCAAAGCCAGACCCCATGTACATACAGCTGTTTCCGGGTTATTGCCCATCATGAGTGTACAGTAGGAGTCTGGCTTTTGCTAGTGAGAGGCCAGGGACAGGGGTCAGAAACGCTCTTTTCTCCTTAGGGAGAGCAACTATATACTATAAATAAGTGAGGAGACTCAAATGGCCACGCACGCTCCTCTGGGTAATATGCAAATAAGGGAGATGGAATAAATCCTCCACAGTGCCACCTACTGAAAGGCAGCATTCCTTCGAGTCAAAGTGGGACTTTTTATACAAGTCTTGCTACAATGACTGGGAATCAAAAGCAAAGCCAGACCCCATGTACATACAGCTGTTTCCGGGTTATTGCCCATCATCAGTGTACAGTAGGAGTCTGGCTTTTGCTAGTGAGAGGCCAGGGACAGGGGTCAGAAACGCTCTTTTCTCCTTAGGGAGAGCAACTATATACTATAAATAAGTGAGGAGACTCAAATGGCCACGCACGCTCCTCTGGGTAATATGCAAATAAGGGAGATGGAATAAATCCTCCACAGTGCCACCTACTGAAAGGCAGCATTCCTTCGAGTCAAAGTGGGACTTTTTATACAAGTCTTGCTACAATGACTGGGAATCAAAAGCAAAGCCAGACCCCATGTACATGCAGCTGTTTCCGGGTTATTGCCCATCATCAGTGTACAGTAGGAGTCTGGCTTTTGCTAGTGAGAGGCCAGGGACAGGGGTCAGAAACGCTCTTTTCTCCTTAGGGAGAGCAACTATATACTATAAATAAGTGAGGAGACTCAAATGGCCACGCACGCTCCTCTGGGTAATATGCAAATAAGGGAGATGGAATAAATCCTCCACAGTGCCACCTACTGAAAGGCAGCATTCCTTCGAGTCAAAGTGGGACTTTTTATACAAGTCTTGCTACAATGACTGGGAATCAAAAGCAAAGCCAGACCCCATGTACATACAGCTGTTTCCGGGTTATTGCCCATCATCAGTGTACAGTAGGAGTCTGGCTTTTGCTAGTGAGAGGCCAGGGACAGGGGTCAGAAACGCTCTTTTCTCCTTAGGGAGAGCAACTATATACTATAAATAAGTGAGGAGACTCAAATGGCCACGCACGCTCCTCTGGGTAATATGCAAATAAGGGAGATGGAATAAATCCTCCACAGTGCCACCTACTGAAAGGCAGCATTCCTTCGAGTCAAAGTGGGACTTTTTATACAAGTCTTGCTACAATGACTGGGAATCAAAAGCAAAGCCAGACCCCATGTACATACAGCTGTTTCCGGGTTATTGCCCATCATGAGTGTACAGTAGGAGTCTGGCTTTTGCTAGTGAGAGGCCAGGGACAGGGGTCAGAAACGCTCTTTTCTCCTTAGGGAGAGCAACTATATACTATAAATAAGTGAGGAGACTCAAATGGCCACGCACGCTCCTCTGGGTAATATGCAAATAAGGGAGATGGAATAAATCCTCCACAGTGCCACCTACTGAAAGGCAGCATTCCTTCGAGTCAAAGTGGGACTTTTTATACAAGTCTTGCTACAATGACTGGGAATCAAAAGCAAAGCCAGACCCCATGTACATACAGCTGTTTCCGGGTTATTGCCCATCATCAGTGTACAGTAGGAGTCTGGCTTTTGCTAGTGAGAGGCCAGGGACAGGGGTCAGAAACGCTCTTTTCTCCTTAGGGAGAGCAACTATATACTATAAATAAGTGAGGAGACTCAAATGGCCACGCACGCTCCTCTGGGTAATATGCAAATAAGGGAGATGGAATAAATCCTCCACAGTGCCACCTACTGAAAGGCAGCATTCCTTCGAGTCAAAGTGGGACTTTTTATACAAGTCTTGCTACAATGACTGGGAAACAAAAGCAAAGCCAGACCCCATGTACATGCAGCTGTTTCCGGGTTATTGCCCATCATCAGTGTACAGTAGGAGTCTGGCTTTTGCTAGTGAGAGGCCAGGGACAGGGGTCAGAAACGCTCTTTTCTCCTTAGGGAGAGCAACTATATACTATAAATAAGTGAGGAGACTCAAATGGCCACGCACGCTCCTCTGGGTAATATGCAAATAAGGGAGATGGAATAAATCCTCCACAGTGCCACCTACTGAAAGGCAGCATTCCTTCGAGTCAAAGTGGGACTTTTTATACAAGTCTTGCTACAATGACTGGGAATCAAAAGCAAAGCCAGACCCCATGTACATGCAGCTGTTTCCGGGTTATTGCCCATCATCAGTGTACAGTAGGAGTCTGGCTTTTGCTAGTGAGAGGCCAGGGACAGGGGTCAGAAACGCTCTTTTCTCCTTAGGGAGAGCAACTATATACTATAAATAAGTGAGGAGACTCAAATGGCCACGCACGCTCCTCTGGGTAATATGCAAATAAGGGAGATGGAATAAATCCTCCACAGTGCCACCTACTGAAAGGCAGCATTCCTTCGAGTCAAAGTGGGACTTTTTATACAAGTCTTGCTACAATGACTGGGAATCAAAAGCAAAGCCAGACCCCATGTACATGCAGCTGTTTCCGGGTTATTGCCCATCATCAGTGTACAGTAGGAGTCTGGCTTTTGCTAGTGAGAGGCCAGGGACAGGGGTCAGAAACGCTCTTTTCTCCTTAGGGAGAGCAACTATATACTATAAATAAGTGAGGAGACTCAAATGGCCACGCACGCTCCTCTGGGTAATATGCAAATAAGGGAGATGGAATAAATCCTCCACAGTGCCACCTACTGAAAGGCAGCATTCCTTCGAGTCAAAGTGGGACTTTTTATACAAGTCTTGCTACAATGACTGGGAATCAAAAGCAAAGCCAGACCCCATGTACATACAGCTGTTTCCGGGTTATTGCCCATCATCAGTGTACAGTAGGAGTCTGGCTTTTGCTAGTGAGAGGCCAGGGACAGGGGTCAGAAACGCTCTTTTCTCCTTAGGGAGAGCAACTATATACTATAAATAAGTGAGGAGACTCAAATGGCCACGCACGCTCCTCTGGGTAATATGCAAATAAGGGAGATGGAATAAATCCTCCACAGTGCCACCTACTGAAAGGCAGCATTCCTTCGAGTCAAAGTGGGACTTTTTATACAAGTCTTGCTACAATGACTGGGAATCAAAAGCAAAGCCAGACCCCATGTACATGCAGCTGTTTCCGGGTTATTGCCCATCATCAGTGTACAGTAGGAGTCTGGCTTTTGCTAGTGAGAGGCCAGGGACAGGGGTCAGAAACGCTCTTTTCTCCTTAGGGAGAGCAACTATATACTATAAATAAGTGAGGAGACTCAAATGGCCACGCACGCTCCTCTGGGTAATATGCAAATAAGGGAGATGGAATAAATCCTCCACAGTGCCACCTACTGAAAGGCAGCATTCCTTCGAGTCAAAGTGGGACTTTTTATACAAGTCTTGCTACAATGACTGGGAATCAAAAGCAAAGCCAGACCCCATGTACATGCAGCTGTTTCCGGGTTATTGCCCATCATCAGTGTACAGTAGGAGTCTGGCTTTTGCTAGTGAGAGGCCAGGGACAGGGACAGGGGTCAGAAACGCTCTTTTCTCCTTAGGGAGAGCAACTATATACTATAAATAAGTGAGGAGACTCAAATGGCCACGCACGCTCCTCTGGGTAATATGCAAATAAGGGAGA
Source organism: Eleutherodactylus coqui (assembly GCF_035609145.1). Lineage (NCBI taxonomy): Eukaryota > Metazoa > Chordata > Amphibia > Anura > Eleutherodactylidae > Eleutherodactylus > Eleutherodactylus coqui. The sequence goes on along the minus strand of NW_027102018.1, from coordinate 67,970 downwards.
TGGAATAAATCCTCCACAGTGCCACCTACTGAAAGGCAGCATTCCTTCGAGTCAAAGTGGGACTTTTTATACAAGTCTTGCTACAATGACTGGGAATCAAAAGCAAAGCCAGACCCCATGTACATACAGCTGTTTCCGGGTTATTGCCCATCATCAGTGTACAGTAGGAGTCTGGCTTTTGCTAGTGAGAGGCCAGGGACAGGGGTCAGAAACGCTCTTTTCTCCTTAGGGAGAGCAACTATATACTATAAATAAGTGAGGAGACTCAAATGGCCACGCACGCTCCTCTGGGTAATATGCAAATAAGGGAGATGGAATAAATCCTCCACAGTGCCACCTACTGAAAGGCAGCATTCCTTCGAGTCAAAGTGGGACTTTTTATACAAGTCTTGCTACAATGACTGGGAATCAAAAGCAAAGCCAGACCCCATGTACATACAGCTGTTTCCAGGTTATTGCCCATCATGAGTGTACAGTAGGAGTCTGGCTTTTGCTAGTGAGAGGCCAGGGACAGGGGTCAGAAACGCTCTTTTCTCCTTAGGGAGAGCAACTATATACTATAAATAAGTGAGGAGACTCAAATGGCCACGCACGCTCCTCTGGGTAATATGCAAATAAGGGAGATGGAATAAATCCTCCACAGTGCCACCTACTGAAAGGCAGCATTCCTTCGAGTCAAAGTGGGACTTTTTATACAAGTCTTGCTACAATGACTGGGAATCAAAAGCAAAGCCAGACCCCATGTACATACAGCTGTTTCCGGGTTATTGCCCATCATCAGTGTACAGTAGGAGTCTGGCTTTTGCTAGTGAGAGGCCAGGGACAGGGGTCAGAAACGCTCTTTTCTCCTTAGGGAGAGCAACTATATACTATAAATAAGTGAGGAGACTCAAATGGCCACGCACGCTCCTCTGGGTAATATGCAAATAAGGGAGATGGAATAAATCCTCCACAGTGCCACCTACTGAAAGGCAGCATTCCTTCGAGTCAAAGTGGGACTTTTTATACAAGTCTTGCTACAATGACTGGGAATCAAAAGCAAAGCCAGACCCCATGTACATGCAGCTGTTTCCGGGTTATTGCCCATCATCAGTGTACAGTAGGAGTCTGGCTTTTGCTAGTGAGAGGCCAGGGACAGGGGTCAGAAACGCTCTTTTCTCCTTAGGGAGAGCAACTATATACTATAAATAAGTGAGGAGACTCAAATGGCCACGCACGCTCCTCTGGGTAATATGCAAATAAGGGAGATGGAATAAATCCTCCACAGTGCCACCTACTGAAAGGCAGCATTCCTTCGAGTCAAAGTGGGACTTTTTATACAAGTCTTGCTACAATGACTGGGAATCAAAAGCAAAGCCAGACCCCATGTACATACAGCTGTTTCCGGGTTATTGCCCATCATCAGTGTACAGTAGGAGTCTGGCTTTTGCTAGTGAGAGGCCAGGGACAGGGGTCAGAAACGCTCTTTTCTCCTTAGGGAGAGCAACTATATACTATAAATAAGTGAGGAGACTCAAATGGCCACGCACGCTCCTCTGGGTAATATGCAAATAAGGGAGATGGAATAAATCCTCCACAGTGCCACCTACTGAAAGGCAGCATTCCTTCGAGTCAAAGTGGGACTTTTTATACAAGTCTTGCTACAATGACTGGGAATCAAAAGCAAAGCCAGACCCCATGTACATACAGCTGTTTCCGGGTTATTGCCCATCATGAGTGTACAGTAGGAGTCTGGCTTTTGCTAGTGAGAGGCCAGGGACAGGGGTCAGAAACGCTCTTTTCTCCTTAGGGAGAGCAACTATATACTATAAATAAGTGAGGAGACTCAAATGGCCACGCACGCTCCTCTGGGTAATATGCAAATAAGGGAGATGGAATAAATCCTCCACAGTGCCACCTACTGAAAGGCAGCATTCCTTCGAGTCAAAGTGGGACTTTTTATACAAGTCTTGCTATAATGACTGGGAATCAAAAGCAAAGCCAGACCCCATGTACATGCAGCTGTTTCCGGGTTATTGCCCATCATCAGTGTACAGTAGGAGTCTGGCTTTTGCTAGTGAGAGGCCAGGGACAGGGGTCAGAAACTCTCTTTTCTCCTTAGGGAGAGCAACTATATACTATAAATAAGTGAGGAGACTCAAATGGCCACGCACGCTCCTCTGGGTAATATGCAAATAAGGGAGATGGAATAAATCCTCCACAGTGCCACCTACTGAAAGGCAGCATTCCTTCGAGTCAAAGTGGGACTTTTTATACAAGTCTTGCTACAATGACTGGGAAACAAAAGCAAAGCCAGACCCCATGTACATGCAGCTGTTTCCGGGTTATTGCCCATCATCAGTGTACAGTAGGAGTCTGGCTTTTGCTAGTGAGAGGCCAGGGACAGGGGTCAGAAACGCTCTTTTCTCCTTAGGGAGAGCAACTATATACTATAAATAAGTGAGGAGACTCAAATGGCCACGCACGCTCCTCTGGGTAATATGCAAATAAGGGAGATGGAATAAATCCTCCACAGTGCCACCTACTGAAAGGCAGCATTCCTTCGAGTCAAAGTGGGACTTTTTATACAAGTCTTGCTACAATGACTGGGAATCAAAAGCAAAGCCAGACCCCATGTACATACAGCTGTTTCCGGGTTATTGCCCATCATCAGTGTACAGTAGGAGTCTGGCTTTTGCTAGTGAGAGGCCAGTGACAGGGGTCAGAAACGCTCTTTTCTCCTTAGGGAGAGCAACTATATACTATAAATAAGTGAGGAGACTCAAATGGCCACGCACGCTCCTCTGGGTAATATGCAAATAAGGGAGATGGAATAAATCCTCCACAGTGCCACCTACTGAAAGGCAGCATTCCTTCGAGTCAAAGTGGGACTTTTTATACAAGTCTTGCTACAATGACTGGGAATCAAAAGCAAAGCCAGACCCCATGTACATACAGCTGTTTCCGGGTTATTGCCCATCATCAGTGTACAGTAGGAGTCTGGCTTTTGCTAGTGAGAGGCCAGGGACAGGGGTCAGAAACGCTCTTTTCTCCTTAGGGAGAGCAACTATATACTATAAATAAGTGAGGAGACTCAAATGGCCACGCACGCTCCTCTGGGTAATATGCAAATAAGGGAGATGGAATAAATCCTCCACAGTGCCACCTACTGAAAGGCAGCATTCCTTCGAGTCAAAGTGGGACTTTTTATACAAGTCTTGCTACAATGACTGGGAATCAAAAGCAAAGCCAGACCCCATGTACATACAGCTGTTTCCGGGTTATTGCCCATCATCAGTGTACAGTAGGAGTCTGGCTTTTGCTAGTGAGAGGCCAGTGACAGGGGTCAGAAACGCTCTTTTCTCCTTAGGGAGAGCAACTATATACTATAAATAAGTGAGGAGACTCAAATGGCCACGCACGCTCCTCTGGGTAATATGCAAATAAGGGAGATGGAATAAATCCTCCACAGTGCCACCTACTGAAAGGCAGCATTCCTTCGAGTCAAAGTGGGACTTTTTATACAAGTCTTGCTACAATGACTGGGAATCAAAAGCAAAGCCAGACCCCATGTACATACAGCTGTTTCCGGGTTATTGCCCATCATCAGTGTACAGTAGGAGTCTGGCTTTTGCTAGTGAGAGGCCAGGGACAGGGGTCAGAAACGCTCTTTTCTCCTTAGGGAGAGCAACTATATACTATAAATAAGTGAGGAGACTCAAATGGCCACGCACGCTCCTCTGGGTAATATGCAAATAAGGGAGATGGAATAAATCCTCCACAGTGCCACCTACTGAAAGGCAGCATTCCTTCGAGTCAAAGTGGGACTTTTTATACAAGTCTTGCTACAATGACTGGGAATCAAAAGCAAAGCCAGACCCCATGTACATACAGCTGTTTCCGGGTTATTGCCCATCATCAGTGTACAGTAGGAGTCTGGCTTTTGCTAGTGAGAGGCCAGGGACAGGGGTCAGAAACGCTCTTTTCTCCTTAGGGAGAGCAACTATATACTATAAATAAGTGAGGAGACTCAAATGGCCACGCACGCTCCTCTGGGTAATATGCAAATAAGGGAGATGGAATAAATCCTCCACAGTGCCACCTACTGAAAGGCAGCATTCCTTCGAGTCAAAGTGGGACTTTTTATACAAGTCTTGCTACAATGACTGGGAATCAAAAGCAAAGCCAGACCCCATGTACATGCAGCTGTTTCCGGGTTATTGCCCATCATCAGTGTACAGTAGGAGTCTGGCTTTTGCTAGTGAGAGGCCAGGGACAGGGGTCAGAAACGCTCTTTTCTCCTTAGGGAGAGCAACTATATACTATAAATAAGTGAGGAGACTCAAATGGCCACGCACGCTCCTCTGGGTAATATGCAAATAAGGGAGATGGAATAAATCCTCCACAGTGCCACCTACTGAAAGGCAGCATTCCTTCGAGTCAAAGTGGGACTTTTTATACAAGTCTTGCTACAATGACTGGGAATCAAAAGCAAAGCCAGACCCCATGTACATGCAGCTGTTTCCGGGTTATTGCCCATCATCAGTGTACAGTAGGAGTCTGGCTTTTGCTAGTGAGAGGCCAGGGACAGGGGTCAGAAACGCTCTTTTCTCCTTAGGGAGAGCAACTATATACTATAAATAAGTGAGGAGACTCAAATGGCCACGCACGCTCCTCTGGGTAATATGCAAATAAGGGAGATGGAATAAATCCTCCACAGTGCCACCTACTGAAAGGCAGCATTCCTTCGAGTCAAAGTGGGACTTTTTATACAAGTCTTGCTACAATGACTGGGAATCAAAAGCAAAGCCAGACCCCATGTACATACAGCTGTTTCCGGGTTATTGCCCATCATGAGTGTACAGTAGGAGTCTGGCTTTTGCTAGTGAGAGGCCAGGGACAGGGGTCAGAAACGCTCTTTTCTCCTTAGGGAGAGCAACTATATACTATAAATAAGTGAGGAGACTCAAATGGCCACGCACGCTCCTCTGGGTAATATGCAAATAAGGGAGATGGAATAAATCCTCCACAGTGCCACCTACTGAAAGGCAGCATTCCTTCGAGTCAAAGTGGGACTTTTTATACAAGTCTTGCTAGAATGACTGGGAATCAAAAGCAAAGCCAGACCCCATGTACATGCAGCTGTTTCCGGGTTATTGCCCATCATCAGTGTACAGTAGGAGTCTGGCTTTTGCTAGTGAGAGGCCAGGGACAGGGGTCAGAAACTCTCTTTTCTCCTTAGGGAGAGCAACTATATACTATAAATAAGTGAGGAGACTCAAATGGCCACGCACGCTCCTCTGGGTAATATGCAAATAAGGGAGATGGAATAAATCCTCCACAGTGCCACCTACTGAAAGGCAGCATTCCTTCGAGTCAAAGTGGGACTTTTTATACAAGTCTTGCTACAATGACTGGGAATCAAAAGCAAAGCCAGACCCCATGTACATGCAGCTGTTTTCGGGTTATTGCCCATCATCAGTGTACAGTAGGAGTCTGGCTTTTGCTAGTGAGAGGCCAGGGACAGGGGTCAGAAACGCTCTTTTCTCCTTAGGGAGAGCAACTATATACTATAAATAAGTGAGGAGACTCAAATGGCCACGCACGCTCCTCTGGGTAATATGCAAATAAGGGAGATGGAATAAATCCTCCACAGTGCCACCTACTGAAAGGCAGCATTCCTTCGAGTCAAAGTGGGACTTTTTATACAAGTCTTGCTACAATGACTGGGAATCAAAAGCAAAGCCAGACCCCATGTACATGCAGCTGTTTCCGGGTTATTGCCCATCATCAGTGTACAGTAGGAGTCTGGCTTTTGCTAGTGAGAGGCCAGGGACAGGGGTCAGAAACGCTCTTTTCTCCTTAGGGAGAGCAACTATATACTATAAATAAGTGAGGAGACTCAAATGGCCACGCACGCTCCTCTGGGTAATATGCAAATAAGGGAGATGGAATAAATCCTCCACAGTGCCACCTACTGAAATGCAGCATTCCTTCGAGTCAAAGTGGGACTTTTTATACAAGTCTTGCTACAATGACTGGGAATCAAAAGCAAAGCCAGACCCCATGTACATACAGCTGTTTCCGGGTTATTGCCCATCATCAGTGTACAGTAGGAGTCTGGCTTTTGCTAGTGAGAGGCCAGGGACAGGGGTCAGAAACGCTCTTTTCTCCTTAGGGAGAGCAACTATATACTATAAATAAGTGAGGAGACTCAAATGGCCACGCACGCTCCTCTGGGTAATATGCAAATAAGGGAGATGGAATAAATCCTCCACAGTGCCACCTACTGAAAGGCAGCATTCCTTCGAGTCAAAGTGGGACTTTTTATACAAGTCTTGCTACAATGACTGGGAATCAAAAGCAAAGCCAGACCCCATGTACATACAGCTGTTTCCGGGTTATTGCCCATCATGAGTGTACAGTAGGAGTCTGGCTTTTGCTAGTGAGAGGCCAGGGACAGGGGTCAGAAACGCTCTTTTCTCCTTAGGGAGAGCAACTATATACTATAAATAAGTGAGGAGACTCAAATGGCCACGCACGCTCCTCTGGGTAATATGCAAATAAGGGAGATGGAATAAATCCTCCACAGTGCCACCTACTGAAAGGCAGCATTCCTTCGAGTCAAAGTGGGACTTTTTATACAAGTCTTGCTACAATGACTGGGAATCAAAAGCAAAGCCAGACCCCATGTACATACAGCTGTTTCCGGGTTATTGCCCATCATCAGTGTACAGTAGGAGTCTGGCTTTTGCTAGTGAGAGGCCAGGGACAGGGGTCAGAAACGCTCTTTTCTCCTTAGGGAGAGCAACTATATACTATAAATAAGTGAGGAGACTCAAATGGCCACGCACGCTCCTCTGGGTAATATGCAAATAAGGGAGATGGAATAAATCCTCCACAGTGCCACCTACTGAAAGGCAGCATTCCTTCGAGTCAAAGTGGGACTTTTTATACAAGTCTTGCTACAATGACTGGGAATCAAAAGCAAAGCCAGACCCCATGTACATGCAGCTGTTTCCGGGTTATTGCCCATCATCAGTGTACAGTAGGAGTCTGGCTTTTGCTAGTGAGAGGCCAGGGACAGGGGTCAGAAACGCTCTTTTCTCCTTAGGGAGAGCAACTATATACTATAAATAAGTGAGGAGACTCAAATGGCCACGCACGCTCCTCTGGGTAATATGCAAATAAGGGAGATGGAATAAATCCTCCACAGTGCCACCTACTGAAAGGCAGCATTCCTTCGAGTCAAAGTGGGACTTTTTATACAAGTCTTGCTACAATGACTGGGAATCAAAAGCAAAGCCAGACCCCATGTACATACAGCTGTTTCCGGGTTATTGCCCATCATCAGTGTACAGTAGGAGTCTGGCTTTTGCTAGTGAGAGGCCAGGGACAGGGGTCAGAAACGCTCTTTTCTCCTTAGGGAGAGCAACTATATACTATAAATAAGTGAGGAGACTCAAATGGCCACGCACGCTCCTCTGGGTAATATGCAAATAAGGGAGATGGAATAAATCCTCCACAGTGCCACCTACTGAAAGGCAGCATTCCTTCGAGTCAAAGTGGGACTTTTTATACAAGTCTTGCTACAATGACTGGGAATCAAAAGCAAAGCCAGACCCCATGTACATACAGCTGTTTCCGGGTTATTGCCCATCATCAGTGTACAGTAGGAGTCTGGCTTTTGCTAGTGAGAGGCCAGGGACAGGGGTCAGAAACGCTCTTTTCTCCTTAGGGAGAGCAACTATATACTATAAATAAGTGAGGAGACTCAAATGGCCACGCACGCTCCTCTGGGTAATATGCAAATAAGGGAGATGGAATAAATCCTCCACAGTGCCACCTACTGAAAGGCAGCATTCCTTCGAGTCAAAGTGGGACTTTTTATACAAGTCTTGCTACAATGACTGGGAATCAAAAGCAAAGCCAGACCCCATGTACATACAGCTGTTTCCAGGTTATTGCCCATCATCAGTGTACAGTAGGAGTCTGGCTTTTGCTAGTGAGAGGCAAGGGACAGGGGTCAGAAACGCTCTTTTCTCCTTAGGGAGAGCAACTATATACTATAAATAAGTGAGGAGACTCAAATGGCCACGCACGCTCCTCTGGGTAATATGCAAATAAGGGAGATGGAATAAATCCTCCACAGTGCCACCTACTGAAAGGCAGCATTCCTTCGAGTCAAAGTGGGACTTTTTATACAAGTCTTGCTACAATGACTGGGAATCAAAAGCAAAGCCAGACCCCATGTACATACAGCTGTTTCCGGGTTATTGCCCATCATCAGTGTACAGTAGGAGTCTGGCTTTTGCTAGTGAGAGGCCAGTGACAGGGGTCAGAAACGCTCTTTTCTCCTTAGGGAGAGCAACTATATACTATAAATAAGTGAGGAGACTCAAATGGCCACGCACGCTCCTCTGGGTAATATGCAAATAAGGGAGATGGAATAAATCCTCCACAGTGCCACCTACTGAAAGGCAGCATTCCTTCGAGTCAAAGTGGGACTTTTTATATGAGTCTTGCTACAATGACTGGGAATCAAAAGCAAAGCCAGACCCCATGTACATACAGCTGTTTCCGGGTTATTGCCCATCATCAGTGTACAGTAGGAGTCTGGCTTTTGCTAGTGAGAGGCCAGGGACAGGGGTCAGAAACGCTCTTTTCTCCTTAGGGAGAGCAACTATATACTATAAATAAGTGAGGAGACTCAAATGGCCACGCACGCTCCTCTGGGTAATATGCAAATAAGGGAGATGGAATAAATCCTCCACAGTGCCACCTACTGAAAGGCAGCATTCCTTCGAGTCAAAGTGGGACTTTTTATACAAGTCTTGCTACAATGACTGGGAATCAAAAGCAAAGCCAGACCCCATGTACATGCAGCTGTTTCCGGGTTATTGCCCATCATCAGTGTACAGTAGGAGTCTGGCTTTTGCTAGTGAGAGGCCAGGGACAGGGGTCAGAAACGCTCTTTTCTCCTTAGGGAGAGCAACTATATACTATAAATAAGTGAGGAGACTCAAATGGCCACGCACGCTCCTCTGGGTAATATGCAAATAAGGGAGATGGAATAAATCCTCCACAGTGCCACCTACTGAAAGGCAGCATTCCTTCGAGTCAAAGTGGGACTTTTTATACAAGTCTTGCTACAATGACTGGGAATCAAAAGCAAAGCCAGACCCCATGTACATACAGCTGTTTCCGGGTTATTGCCCATCATCAGTGTACAGTAGGAGTCTGGCTTTTGCTAGTGAGAGGCCAGGGACAGGGGTCAGAAACGCTCTTTTCTCCTTAGGGAGAGCAACTATATACTATAAATAAGTGAGGAGACTCAAATGGCCACGCACGCTCCTCTGGGTAATATGCAAATAAGGGAGATGGAATAAATCCTCCACAGTGCCACCTACTGAAAGGCAGCATTCCTTCGAGTCAAAGTGGGACTTTTTATACAAGTCTTGCTACAATGACTGGGAATCAAAAGCAAAGCCAGACCCCATGTACATACAGCTGTTTCCGGGTTATTGCCCATCATCAGTGTACAGTAGGAGTCTGGCTTTTGCTAGTGAGAGGCCAGGGACAGGGGTCAGAAACGCTCTTTTCTCCTTAGGGAGAGCAACTATATACTATAAATAAGTGAGGAGACTCAAATGGCCACGCACGCTCCTCTGGGTAATATGCAAATAAGGGAGATGGAATAAATCCTCCACAGTGCCACCTACTGAAAGGCAGCATTCCTTCGAGTCAAAGTGGGACTTTTTATACAAGTCTTGCTACAATGACTGGGAATCAAAAGCAAAGCCAGACCCCATGTACATACAGCTGTTTCCGGGTTATTGCCCATCATGAGTGTACAGTAGGAGTCTGGCTTTTGCTAGTGAGAGGCCAGGGACAGGGGTCAGAAACGCTCTTTTCTCCTTAGGGAGAGCAACTATATACTATAAATAAGTGAGGAGACTCAAATGGCCACGCACGCTCCTCTGGGTAATATGCAAATAAGGGAGATGGAATAAATCCTCCACAGTGCCACCTACTGAAAGGCAGCATTCCTTCGAGTCAAAGTGGGACTTTTTATACAAGTCTTGCTACAATGACTGGGAATCAAAAGCAAAGCCAGACCCCATGTACATACAGCTGTTTCCGGGTTATTGCCCATCATCAGTGTACAGTAGGAGTCTGGCTTTTGCTAGTGAGAGGCCAGGGACAGGGGTCAGAAACGCTCTTTTCTCCTTAGGGAGAGCAACTATATACTATAAATAAGTGAGGAGACTCAAATGGCCACGCACGCTCCTCTGGGTAATATGCAAATAAGGGAGATGGAATAAATCCTCCACAGTGCCACCTACTGAAAGGCAGCATTCCTTCGAGTCAAAGTGGGACTTTTTATACAAGTCTTGCTACAATGACTGGGAATCAAAAGCAAAGCCAGACCCCATGTACATGCAGCTGTTTCCGGGTTATTGCCCATCATCAGTGTACAGTAGGAGTCTGGCTTTTGCTAGTGAGAGGCCAGGGACAGGGGTCAGAAACGCTCTTTTCTCCTTAGGGAGAGCAACTATATACTATAAATAAGTGAGGAGACTCAAATGGCCACGCACGCTCCTCTGGGTAATATGCAAATAAGGGAGATGGAATAAATCCTCCACAGTGCCACCTACTGAAAGGCAGCATTCCTTCGAGTCAAAGTGGGACTTTTTATACAAGTCTTGCTACAATGACTGGGAATCAAAAGCAAAGCCAGACCCCATGTACATGCAGCTGTTTTCGGGTTATTGCCCATCATCAGTGTACAGTAGGAGTCTGGCTTTTGCTAGTGAGAGGCCAGGGACAGGGGTCAGAAACGCTCTTTTCTCCTTAGGGAGAGCAACTATATACTATAAATAAGTGAGGAGACTCAAATGGCCACGCACGCTCCTCTGGGTAATATGCAAATAAGGGAGATGGAATAAATCCTCCACAGTGCCACCTACTGAAAGGCAGCATTCCTTCGAGTCAAAGTGGGAATTTTTATACAAGTCTTGCTACAATGACTGGGAATCAAAAGCAAAGCCAGACCCCATGTACATACAGCTGTTTCCGAGTTATTGCCCATCATCAGTGTACAGTAGGAGTCTGGCTTTTGCTAGTGAGAGGCCAGGGACAGGGGTCAGAAACGCTCTTTTCTCCTTAGGGAGAGCAACTATATACTATAAATAAGTGAGGAGACTCAAATGGCCACGCACGCTCCTCTGGGTAATATGCAAATAAGGGAGATGGAATAAATCCTCCACAGTGCCACCTACTGAAAGGCAGCATTCCTTCGAGTCAAAGTGGGACTTTTTATACAAGTCTTGCTACAATGACTGGGAATCAAAAGCAAAGCCAGACCCCATGTACATACAGCTGTTTCCGGGTTATTGCCCATCATCAGTGTACAGTAGGAGTCTGGCTTTTGCTAGTGAGAGGCCAGTGACAGGGGTCAGAAACGCTCTTTTCTCCTTAGGGAGAGCAACTATATACTATAAATAAGTGAGGAGACTCAAATGGCCACGCACGCTCCTCTGGGTAATATGCAAATAAGGGAGATGGAATAAATCCTCCACAGTGCCACCTACTGAAAGGCAGCATTCCTTCGAGTCAAAGTGGGACTTTTTATACAAGTCTTGCTACAATGACTGGGAATCAAAAGCAAAGCCAGACCCCATGTACATACAGCTGTTTCCGGGTTATTGCCCATCATCAGTGTACAGTAGGAGTCTGGCTTTTGCTAGTGAGAGGCCAGGGACAGGGGTCAGAAACGCTCTTTTCTCCTTAGGGAGAGCAACTATATACTATAAATAAGTGAGGAGACTCAAATGGCCACGCACGCTCCTCTGGGTAATATGCAAATAAGGGAGATGGAATAAATCCTCCACAGTGCCACCTACTGAAAGGCAGCATTCCTTCGAGTCAAAGTGGGACTTTTTATACAAGTCTTGCTACAATGACTGGGAATCAAAAGCAAAGCCAGACCCCATGTACATACAGCTGTTTCCGGGTTATTGCCCATCATCAGTGTACAGTAGGAGTCTGGCTTTTGCTAGTGAGAGGCCAGGGACAGGGGTCAGAAACGCTCTTTTCTCCTTAGGGAGAGCAACTATATACTATAAATAAGTGAGGAGACTCAAATGGCCACGCACGCTCCTCTGGGTAATATGCAAATAAGGGAGATGGAATAAATCCTCCACAGTGCCACCTACTGAAAGGCAGCATTCCTTCGAGTCAAAGTGGGACTTTTTATACAAGTCTTGCTATAATGACTGGGAATCAAAAGCAAAGCCAGACCCCATGTACATGCAGCTGTTTCCGGGTTATTGCCCATCATCAGTGTACAGTAGGAGTCTGGCTTTTGCTAGTGAGAGGCCAGGGACAGGGGTCAGAAACGCTCTTTTCTCCTTAGGGAGAGCAACTATATACTATAAATAAGTGAGGAGACTCAAATGGCCACGCACGCTCCTCTGGGTAATATGCAAATAAGGGAGATGGAATAAATCCTCCACAGTGCCACCTACTGAAAGGCAGCATTCCTTCGAGTCAAAGTGGGACTTTTTATACAAGTCTTGCTACAATGACTGGGAATCAAAAGCAAAGCCAGACCCCATGTACATGCAGCTGTTTCCGGGTTATTGCCCATCATCAGTGTACAGTAGGAGTCTGGCTTTTGCTAGTGAGAGGCCAGGGACAGGGGTCAGAAACGCTCTTTTCTCCTTAGGGAGAGCAACTATATACTATAAATAAGTGAGGAGACTCAAATGGCCACGCACGCTCCTCTGGGTAATATGCAAATAAGGGAGATGGAATAAATCCTCCACAGTGCCACCTACTGAAAGGCAGCATTCCTTCGAGTCAAAGTGGGACTTTTTATACAAGTCTTGCTACAATGACTGGGAATCAAAAGCAAAGCCAGACCCCATGTACATGCAGCTGTTTCCGGGTTATTGCCCATCATCAGTGTACAGTAGGAGTCTGGCTTTTGCTAGTGAGAGGCCAGGGACAGGGGTCAGAAACGCTCTTTTCTCCTTAGGGAGAGCAACTATATACTATAAATAAGTGAGGAGACTCAAATGGCCACGCACGCTCCTCTGGGTAATATGCAAATAAGGGAGATGGAATAAATCCTCCACAGTGCCACCTACTGAAAGGCAGCATTCCTTCGAGTCAAAGTGGGACTTTTTATACAAGTCTTGCTACAATGACTGGGAATCAAAAGCAAAGCCAGACCCCATGTACATACAGCTGTTTCCGGGTTATTGCCCATCATCAGTGTACAGTAGGAGTCTGGCTTTTGCTAGTGAGAGGCCAGGGACAGGGGTCAGAAACGCTCTTTTCTCCTTAGGGAGAGCAACTATATACTATAAATAAGTGAGGAGACTCAAATGGCCACGCACGCTCCTCTGGGTAATATGCAAATAAGGGAGATGGAATAAATCCTCCACAGTGCCACCTACTGAAAGGCAGCATTCCTTCGAGTCAAAGTGGGACTTTTTATACAAGTCTTGCTACAATGACTGGGAATCAAAAGCAAAGCCAGACCCCATGTACATACAGCTGTTTCCGGGTTATTGCCCATCATCAGTGTACAGTAGGAGTCTGGCTTTTGCTAGTGAGAGGCCAGGGACAGGGGTCAGAAACGCTCTTTTCTCCTTAGGGAGAGCAACTATATACTATAAATAAGTGAGGAGACTCAAATGGCCACGCACGCTCCTCTGGGTAATATGCAAATAAGTGAGATGGAATAAATCCTCCACAGTGCCACCTACTGAAAGGCAGCATTCCTTCGAGTCAAAGTGGGACTTTTTATACAAGTCTTGCTACAATGACTGGGAATCAAAAGCAAAGCCAGACCCCATGTACATACAGCTGTTTCCGGGTTATTGCCCATCATCAGTGTACAGTAGGAGTCTGGCTTTTGCTAGTGAGAGGCCAGGGACAGGGGTCAGAAACGCTCTTTTCTCCTTAGGGAGAGCAACTATATACTATAAATAAGTGAGGAGACTCAAATGGCCACGCACGCTCCTCTGGGTAATATGCAAATAAGGGAGATGGAATAAATCCTCCACAGTGCCACCTACTGAAAGGCAGCATTCCTTCGAGTCAAAGTGGGACTTTTTATACAAGTCTTGCTACAATGACTGGGAATCAAAAGCAAAGCCAGACCCCATGTACATGCAGCTGTTTCCGGGTTATTGCCCATCATCAGTGTACAGTAGGAGTCTGGCTTTTGCTAGTGAGAGGCCAGGGACAGGGGTCAGAAACGCTCTTTTCTCCTTAGGGAGAGCAACTATATACTATAAATAAGTGAGGAGACTCAAATGGCCACGCACGCTCCTCTGGGTAATATGCAAATAAGGGAGATGGAATAAATCCTCCACAGTGCCACCTACTGAAAGGCAGCATTCCTTCGAGTCAAAGTGGGACTTTTTATACAAGTCTTGCTACAATGACTGGGAATCAAAAGCAAAGCCAGACCCCATGTACATGCAGCTGTTTTCGGGTTATTGCCCATCATCAGTGTACAGTAGGAGTCTGGCTTTTGCTAGTGAGAGGCCAGGGACAGGGGTCAGAAACGCTCTTTTCTCCTTAGGGAGAGCAACTATATACTATAAATAAGTGAGGAGACTCAAATGGCCACGCACGCTCCTCTGGGTAATATGCAAATAAGGGAGATGGAATAAATCCTCCACAGTGCCACCTACTGAAAGGCAGCATTCCTTCGAGTCAAAGTGGGACTTTTTATACAAGTCTTGCTACAATGACTGGGAATCAAAAGCAAAGCCAGACCCCATGTACATGCAGCTGTTTCCGGGTTATTGCCCATCATCAGTGTACAGTAGGAGTCTGGCTTTTGCTAGTGAGAGGCCAGGGACAGGGGTCAGAAACGCTCTTTTCTCCTTAGGGAGAGCAACTATATACTATAAATAAGTGAGGAGACTCAAATGGCCACGCACGCTCCTCTGGGTAATATGCAAATAAGGGAGATGGAATAAATCCTCCACAGTGCCACCTACTGAAAGGCAGCATTCCTTCGAGTCAAAGTGGGACTTTTTATACAAGTCTTGCTACAATGACTGGGAATCAAAAGCAAAGCCAGACCCCATGTACATACAGCTGTTTCCGGGTTATTGCCCATCATCAGTGTACAGTAGGAGTCTGGCTTTTGCTAGTGAGAGGCCAGGGACAGGGGTCAGAAACGCTCTTTTCTCCTTAGGGAGAGCAACTATATACTATAAATAAGTGAGGAGACTCAAATGGCCACGCACGCTCCTCTGGGTAATATGCAAATAAGGGAGATGGAATAAATCCTCCACAGTGCCACCTACTGAAAGGCAGCATTCCTTCGAGTCAAAGTGGGACTTTTTATACAAGTCTTGCTACAATGACTGGGAATCAAAAGCAAAGCCAGACCCCATGTACATACAGCTGTTTCCGGGTTATTGCCCATCATGAGTGTACAGTAGGAGTCTGGCTTTTGCTAGTGAGAGGCCAGGGACAGGGGTCAGAAACGCTCTTTTCTCCTTAGGGAGAGCAACTATATACTATAAATAAGTGAGGAGACTCAAATGGCCACGCACGCTCCTCTGGGTAATATGCAAATAAGGGAGATGGAATAAATCCTCCACAGTGCCACCTACTGAAAGGCAGCATTCCTTCGAGTCAAAGTGGGACTTTTTATACAAGTCTTGCTACAATGACTGGGAATCAAAAGCAAAGCCAGACCCCATGTACATACAGCTGTTTCCGGGTTATTGCCCATCATCAGTGTACAGTAGGAGTCTGGCTTTTGCTAGTGAGAGGCCAGGGACAGGGGTCAGAAACGCTCTTTTCTCCTTAGGGAGAGCAACTATATACTATAAATAAGTGAGGAGACTCAAATGGCCACGCACGCTCCTCTGGGTAATATGCAAATAAGGGAGATGGAATAAATCCTCCACAGTGCCACCTACTGAAAGGCAGCATTCCTTCGAGTCAAAGTGGGACTTTTTATACAAGTCTTGCTACAATGACTGGGAATCAAAAGCAAAGCCAGACCCCATGTACATGCAGCTGTTTCCGGGTTATTGCCCATCATCAGTGTACAGTAGGAGTCTGGCTTTTGCTAGTGAGAGGCCAGGGACAGGGGTCAGAAACGCTCTTTTCTCCTTAGGGAGAGCAACTATATACTATAAATAAGTGAGGAGACTCAAATGGCCACGCACGCTCCTCTGGGTAATATGCAAATAAGGGAGATGGAATAAATCCTCCACAGTGCCACCTACTGAAAGGCAGCATTCCTTCGAGTCAAAGTGGGACTTTTTATACAAGTCTTGCTACAATGACTGGGAATCAAAAGCAAAGCCAGACCCCATGTACATGCAGCTGTTTCCGGGTTATTGCCCATCATCAGTGTACAGTAGGAGTCTGGCTTTTGCTAGTGAGAGGCCAGGGACAGGGGTCAGAAACGCTCTTTTCTCCTTAGGGAGAGCAACTATATACTATAAATAAGTGAGGAGACTCAAATGGCCACGCACGCTCCTCTGGGTAATATGCAAATAAGGGAGATGGAATAAATCCTCCACAGTGCCACCTACTGAAAGGCAGCATTCCTTCGAGTCAAAGTGGGACTTTTTATACAAGTCTTGCTACAATGACTGGGAATCAAAAGCAAAGCCAGACCCCATGTACATACAGCTGTTTCCGGGTTATTGCCCATCATCAGTGTACAGTAGGAGTCTGGCTTTTGCTAGTGAGAGGCCAGGGACAGGGGTCAGAAACGCTCTTTTCTCCTTAGGGAGAGCAACTATATACTATAAATAAGTGAGGAGACTCAAATGGCCACGCACGCTCCTCTGGGTAATATGCAAATAAGGGAGATAGAATAAATCCTCCACAGTGCCACCTACTGAAAGGCAGCATTCCTTCGGGTCAAAGTGGGACTTTTTATACAAGTCTTGCTACAATGACTGGGAATCAAAAGCAAAGCCAGACCCCATGTACATACAGCTGTTTCCGGGTTATTGCCCATCATCAGTGTACAGTAGGAGTCTGGCTTTTGCTAGTGAGAGGCCAGGGACAGGGGTCAGAAACGCTCTTTTCTCCTTAGGGAGAGCAACTATATACTATAAATAAGTGAGGAGACTCAAATGGCCACGCACGCTCCTCTGGGTAATATGCAAATAAGGGAGATGGAATAAATCCTCCACAGTGCCACCTACTGAAAGGCAGCATTCCTTCGAGTCAAAGTGGGACTTTTTATACAAGTCTTGCTACAATGACTGGGAATCAAAAGCAAAGCCAGACCCCATGTACATACAGCTGTTTCCGGGTTATTGCCCATCATCAGTGTACAGTAGGAGTCTGGCTTTTGCTAGTGAGAGGCCAGGGACAGGGGTCAGAAACGCTCTTTTCTCCTTAGGGAGAGCAACTATATACTATAAATAAGTGAGGAGACTCAAATGGCCACGCACGCTCCTCTGGGTAATATGCAAATAAGGGAGATGGAATAAATCCTCCACAGTGCCACCTACTGAAAGGCAGCATTCCTTCGAGTCAAAGTGGGACTTTTTATACAAGTCTTGCTACAATGACTGGGAATCAAAAGCAAAGCCAGACCCCATGTACATGCAGCTGTTTCCGGGTTATTGCCCATCATCAGTGTACAGTAGGAGTCTGGCTTTTGCTAGTGAGAGGCCAGGGACAGGGGTCAGAAACGCTCTTTTCTCCTTAGGGAGAGCAACTATATACTATAAATAAGTGAGGAGACTCAAATGGCCACGCACGCTCCTCTGGGTAATATGCAAATAAGGGAGATGGAATAAATCCTCCACAGTGCCACCTACTGAAAGGCAGCATTCCTTCGAGTCAAAGTGGGACTTTTTATACAAGTCTTGCTATAATGACTGGGAATCAAAAGCAAAGCCAGACCCCATGTACATACAGCTGTTTCCGGGTTATTGCCCATCATCAGTGTACAGTAGGAGTCTGGCTTTTGCTAGTGAGAGGCCAGGGACAGGGGTCAGAAACGCTCTTTTCTCCTTAGGGAGAGCAACTATATACTATAAATAAGTGAGGAGACTCAAATGGCCACGCACGCTCCTCTGGGTAATATGCAAATAAGGGAGATGGAATAAATCCTCCACAGTGCCACCTACTGAAAGGCAGCATTCCTTCGAGTCAAAGTGGGACTTTTTATACAAGTCTTGCTACAATGACTGGGAATCAAAAGCAAAGCCAGACCCCATGTACATACAGCTGTTTCCGGGTTATTGCCCATCATCAGTGTACAGTAGGAGTCTGGCTTTTGCTAGTGAGAGGCCAGGGACAGGGGTCAGAAACGCTCTTTTCTCCTTAGGGAGAGCAACTATATACTATAAATAAGTGAGGAGACTCAAATGGCCACGCACGCTCCTCTGGGTAATATGCAAATAAGGGAGATGGAATAAATCCTCCACAGTGCCACCTACTGAAAGGCAGCATTCCTTCGAGTCAAAGTGGGACTTTTTATACAAGTCTTGCTACAATGACTGGGAATCAAAAGCAAAGCCAGACCCCATGTACATGCAGCTGTTTCCGGGTTATTGCCCATCATCAGTGTACAGTAGGAGTCTGGCTTTTGCTAGTGAGAGGCCAGGGACAGGGGTCAGAAACGCTCTTTTCTCCTTAGGGAGAGCAACTATATACTATAAATAAGTGAGGAGACTCAAATGGCCACGCACGCTCCTCTGGGTAATATGCAAATAAGGGAGATGGAATAAATCCTCCACAGTGCCACCTACTGAAAGGCAGCATTCCTTCGAGTCAAAGTGGGACTTTTTATACAAGTCTTGCTACAATGACTGGGAATCAAAAGCAAAGCCAGACCCCATGTACATACAGCTGTTTCCGGGTTATTGCCCATCATCAGTGTACAGTAGGAGTCTGGCTTTTGCTAGTGAGAGGCCAGGGACAGGGGTCAGAAACGCTCTTTTCTCCTTAGGGAGAGCAAGTATATACTATAAATAAGTGAGGAGACTCAAATGGCCACGCACGCTCCTCTGGGTAATATGCAAATAAGGGAGATGGAATAAATCCTCCACAGTGCCACCTACTGAAAGGCAGCATTCCTTCGGGTCAAAGTGGGACTTTTTATACAAGTCTTGCTACAATGACTGGGAATCAAAAGCAAAGCCAGACCCCATGTACATGCAGCTGTTTCTGGGTTATTGCCCATCATCAGTGTACAGTAGGAGTCTGGCTTTTGCTAGTGAGAGGCCAGGGACAGGGGTCAGAAACGCTCTTTTCTCCTTAGGGAGAGCAACTATATACTATAAATAAGTGAGGAGACTCAAATGGCCACGCACGCTCCTCTGGGTAATATGCAAATAAGGGAGATGGAATAAATCCTCCACAGTGCCACCTACTGAAAGGCAGCATTCCTTCGAGTCAAAGTGGGACTTTTTATACAAGTCTTGCTACAATGACTGGGAATCAAAAGCAAAGCCAGACCCCATGTACATACAGCTGTTTCCGGGTTATTGCCCATCATCAGTGTACAGTAGGAGTCTGGCTTTTGCTAGTGAGAGGCCAGGGACAGGGGTCAGAAACGCTCTTTTCTCCTTAGGGAGAGCAACTATATACTATAAATAAGTGAGGAGACTCAAATGGCCACGCACGCTCCTCTGGGTAATATGCAAATAAGGGAGATGGAATAAATCCTCCACAGTGCCACCTACTGAAAGGCAGCATTCCTTCGGGTCAAAGTGGGACTTTTTATACAAGTCTTGCTACAATGACTGGGAATCAAAAGCAAAGCCAGACCCCATGTACATGCAGCTGTTTCCGGGTTATTGCCCATCATCAGTGTACAGTAGGAGTCTGGCTTTTGCTAGTGAGAGGCCAGGGACAGGGGTCAGAAACGCTCTTTTCTCCTTAGGGAGAGCAACTATATACTATAAATAAGTGAGGAGACTCAAATGGCCACGCACGCTCCTCTGGGTAATATGCAAATAAGGGAGATGGAATAAATCCTCCACAGTGCCACCTACTGAAAGGCAGCATTCCTTCGAGTCAAAGTGGGACTTTTTATACAAGTCTTGCTACAATGACTGGGAATCAAAAGCAAAGCCAGACCCCATGTACATACAGCTGTTTCCGGGTTATTGCCCATCATCAGTGTACAGTAGGAGTCTGGCTTTTGCTAGTGAGAGGCCAGGGACAGGGGTCAGAAACGCTCTTTTCTCCTTAGGGAGAGCAACTATATACTATAAATAAGTGAGGAGACTCAAATGGCCACGCACGCTCCTCTGGGTAATATGCAAATAAGGGAGATGGAATAAATCCTCCACAGTGCCACCTACTGAAAGGCAGCATTCCTTCGAGTCAAAGTGGGACTTTTTATACAAGTCTTGCTACAATGACTGGGAATCAAAAGCAAAGCCAGACCCCATGTACATACAGCTGTTTCCGGGTTATTGCCCATCATGAGTGTACAGTAGGAGTCTGGCTTTTACTAGTGAGAGGCCAGGGACAGGGGTCAGAAACGCTCTTTTCTCCTTAGGGAGAGCAACTATATACTATAAATAAGTGAGGAGACTCAAATGGCCACGTACGCTCCTCTGGGTAATATGCAAATAAGGGAGATGGAATAAATCCTCCACAGTGCCACCTACTGAAAGGCAGCATTCCTTCGAGTCAAAGTGGGACTTTTTATACAAGTCTTGCTACAATGACTGGGAATCAAAAGCAAAGCCAGACCCCATGTACATACAGCTGTTTCCGGGTTATTGCCCATCATGAGTGTACAGTAGGAGTCTGGCTTTTGCTAGTGAGAGGCCAGGGACAGGGGTCAGAAACGCTCTTTTCTCCTTAGGGAGAGCAACTATATACTATAAATAAGTGAGGAGACTCAAATGGCCACGCACGCTCCTCTGGGTAATATGCAAATAAGGGAGATGGAATAAATCCTCCACAGTGCCACCTACTGAAAGGCAGCATTCCTTCGAGTCAAAGTGGGACTTTTTATACAAGTCTTGCTACAACGACTGGGAATCAAAAGCAAAGCCAGACCCCATGTACATGCAGCTGTTTCCGGGTTATTGCCCATCATCAGTGTACAGTAGGAGTCTGGCTTTTGCTAGTGAGAGGCCAGGGACAGGGGTCAGAAACGCTCTTTTCTCCTTAGGGAGAGCAACTATATACTATAAATAAGTGAGGAGACTCAAATGGCCACGCACGCTCCTCTGGGTAATATGCAAATAAGGGAGATGGAATAAATCCTCCACAGTGCCACCTACTGAAAGGCAGCATTCCTTCGAGTCAAAGTGGGACTTTTTATACAAGTCTTGCTACAATGACTGGGAATCAAAAGCAAAGCCAGACCCCATGTACATGCAGCTGTTTCCGGGTTATTGCCCATCATCAGTGTACAGTAGGAGTCTGGCTTTTGCTAGTGAGAGGCCAGGGACAGGGGTCAGAAACGCTCTTTTCTCCTTAGGGAGAGCAACTATATACTATAAATAAGTGAGGAGACTCAAATGGCCACGCACGCTCCTCTGGGTAATATGCAAATAAGGGAGATGGAATAAATCCTCCACAGTGCCACCTACTGAAAGGCAGCATTCCTTCGAGTCAAAGTGGGACTTTTTATACAAGTCTTGCTACAATGACTGGGAATCAAAAGCAAAGCCAGACCCCATGTACATGCAGCTGTTTCCAGGTTATTGCCCATCATCAGTGTACAGTAGGAGTCTGGCTTTTGCTAGTGAGAGGCCAGGGACAGGGGTCAGAAACGCTCTTTTCTCCTTAGGGAGAGCAACTATATACTATAAATAAGTGAGGAGACTCAAATGGCCACGCACGCTCCTCTGGGTAATATGCAAATAAGGGAGATGGAATAAATCCTCCACAGTGCCACCTACTGAAAGGCAGCATTCCTTCGAGTCAAAGTGGGACTTTTTATACAAGTCTTGCTACAATGACTGGGAATCAAAAGCAAAGCCAGACCCCATGTACATGCAGCTGTTTCCGGGTTATTGCCCATCATCAGTGTACAGTAGGAGTCTGGCCTTTGCTAGTGAGAGGCCAGGGACAGGGGTCAGAAACGCTCTTTTCTCCTTAGGGAGAGCAACTATATACTATAAATAAGTGAGGAGACTCAAATGGCCACGCACGCTCCTCTGGGTAATATGCAAATAAGGGAGATGGAATAAATCCTCCACAGTGCCACCTACTGAAAGGCAGCATTCCTTCGAGTCAAAGTGGGACTTTTTATACAAGTCTTGCTACAATGACTGGGAATCAAAAGCAAAGCCAGACCCCATGTACATGCAGCTGTTTCCGGGTTATTGCCCATCATGAGTGTACAGTAGGAGTCTGGCTTTTGCTAGTGAGAGGCCAGGGACAGGGGTCAGAAACGCTCTTTTCTCCTTAGGGAGAGCAACTATATACTATAAATAAGTGAGGAGACTCAAATGGCCACGCACGCTCCTCTGGGTAATATGCAAATAAGGGAGATGGAATAAATCCTCCACAGTGCCACCTACTGAAAGGCAGCATTCCTTCGAGTCAAAGTGGGACTTTTTATACAAGTCTTGCTACAATGACTGGGAATCAAAAGCAAAGCCAGACCCCATGTACATACAGCTGTTTCCGGGTTATTGCCCATCATCAGTGTACAGTAGGAGTCTGGCTTTTGCTAGTGAGAGGCCAGGGACAGGGGTCAGAAACGCTCTTTTCTCCTTAGGGAGAGCAACTATATACTATAAATAAGTGAGGAGACTCAAATGGCCACGCACGCTCCTCTGGGTAATATGCAAATAAGGGAGATGGAATAAATCCTCCACAGTGCCACCTACTGAAAGGCAGCATTCCTTCGAGTCAAAGTGGGACTTTTTATACAAGTCTTGCTACAATGACTGGGAATCAAAAGCAAAGCCAGACCCCATGTACATACAGCTGTTTCCGGGTTATTGCCCATCATCAGTGTACAGTAGGAGTCTGGCTTTTGCTAGTGAGAGGCCAGGGACAGGGGTCAGAAACGCTCTTTTCTCCTTAGGGAGAGCAACTATATACTATAAATAAGTGAGGAGACTCAAATGGCCACGCACGCTCCTCTGGGTAATATGCAAATAAGGGAGATGGAATAAATCCTCCACAGTGCCACCTACTGAAAGGCAGCATTCCTTCGAGTCAAAGTGGGACTTTTTATACAAGTCTTGCTACAATGACTGGGAATCAAAAGCAAAGCCAGACCCCATGTACATGCAGCTGTTTCCGGGTTATTGCCCATCATCAGTGTACAGTAGGAGTCTGGCTTTTGCTAGTGAGAGGCCAGGGACAGGGGTCAGAAACGCTCTTTTCTCCTTAGGGAGAGCAACTATATACTATAAATAAGTGAGGAGACTCAAATGGCCACGCACGCTCCTCTGGGTAATATGCAAATAAGGGAGATGGAATAAATCCTCCACAGTGCCACCTACTGAAAGGCAGCATTCCTTCGAGTCAAAGTGGGACTTTTTATACAAGTCTTGCTACAATGACTGGGAATCAAAAGCAAAGCCAGACCCCATGTACATGCAGCTGTTTCCGGGTTATTGCCCATCATCAGTGTACAGTAGGAGTCTGGCTTTTGCTAGTGAGAGGCCAGGGACAGGGGTCAGAAACGCTCTTTTCTCCTTAGGGAGAGCAACTATATACTATAAATAAGTGAGGAGACTCAAATGGCCACGCACGCTCCTCTGGGTAATATGCAAATAAGGGAGATGGAATAAATCCTCCACAGTGCCACCTACTGAAAGGCAGCATTCCTTCGAGTCAAAGTGGGACTTTTTATACAAGTCTTGCTACAATGACTGGGAATCAAAAGCAAAGCCAGACCCCATGTACATGCAGCTGTTTCCGGGTTATTGCCCATCATCAGTGTACAGTAGGAGTCTGGCTTTTGCTAGTGAGAGGCCAGGGACAGGGGTCAGAAACGCTCTTTTCTCCTTAGGGAGAGCAACTATATACTATAAATAAGTGAGGAGACTCAAATGGCCACGCACGCTCCTCTGGGTAATATGCAAATAAGGGAGATGGAATAAATCCTCCACAGTGCCACCTACTGAAAGGCAGCATTCCTTCGAGTCAAAGTGGGACTTTTTATACAAGTCTTGCTACAATGACTGGGAATCAAAAGCAAAGCCAGACCCCATGTACATACAGCTGTTTCCGGGTTATTGCCCATCATGAGTGTACAGTAGGAGTCTGGCTTTTGCTAGTGAGAGGCCAGGGACAGGGGTCAGAAACGCTCTTTTCTCCTTAGGGAGAGCAACTATATACTATAAATAAGTGAGGAGACTCAAATGGCCACGTACGCTCCTCTGGGTAATATGCAAATAAGGGAGATGGAATAAATCCTCCACAGTGCCACCTACTGAAAGGCAGCATTCCTTCGAGTCAAAGTGGGACTTTTTATACAAGTCTTGCTACAATGACTGGGAATCAAAAGCAAAGCCAGACCCCATGTACATGCAGCTGTTTCCGGGTTATTGCCCATCATCAGTGTACAGTAGGAGTCTGGCTTTTGCTAGTGAGAGGCCAGGGACAGGGGTCAGAAACGCTCTTTTCTCCTTAGGGAGAGCAACTATATACTATAAATAAGTGAGGAGACTCAAATGGCCACGCACGCTCCTCTGGGTAATATGCAAATAAGGGAGATGGAATAAATCCTCCACAGTGCCACCTACTGAAAGGCAGCATTCCTTCGAGTCAAAGTGGGACTTTTTATACAAGTCTTGCTACAATGACTGGGAATCAAAAGCAAAGCCAGACCCCATGTACATACAGCTGTTTCCGGGTTATTGCCCATCATCAGTGTACAGTAGGAGTCTGGCTTTTGCTAGTGAGAGGCCAGGGACAGGGGTCAGAAACGCTCTTTTCTCCTTAGGGAGAGCAACTATATACTATAAATAAGTGAGGAGACTCAAATGGCCACGCACGCTCCTCTGGGTAATATGCAAATAAGGGAGATGGAATAAATCCTCCACAGTGCCACCTACTGAAAGGCAGCATTCCTTCGAGTCAAAGTGGGACTTTTTATACAAGTCTTGCTACAATGACTGGGAATCAAAAGCAAAGCCAGACCCCATGTACATACAGCTGTTTCCAGGTTATTGCCCATCATGAGTGTACAGTAGGAGTCTGGCTTTTGCTAGTGAGAGGCCAGGGACAGGGGTCAGAAACGCTCTTTTCTCCTTAGGGAGAGCAACTATATACTATAAATAAGTGAGGAGACTCAAATGGCCACGTACGCTCCTCTGGGTAATATGCAAATAAGGGAGATGGAATAAATCCTCCACAGTGCCACCTACTGAAAGGCAGCATTCCTTCGAGTCAAAGTGGGACTTTTTATACAAGTCTTGCTACAATGACTGGGAATCAAAAGCAAAGCCAGACCCCATGTACATACAGCTGTTTCCGGGTTATTGCCCATCATGAGTGTACAGTAGGAGTCTGGCTTTTGCTAGTGAGAGGCCAGGGACAGGGGTCAGAAACGCTCTTTTCTCCTTAGGGAGAGCAACTATATACTATAAATAAGTGAGGAGACTCAAATGGCCACGCACGCTCCTCTGGGTAATATGCAAATAAGGGAGATGGAATAAATCCTCCACAGTGCCACCTACTGAAAGGCAGCATTCCTTCGAGTCAAAGTGGGACTTTTTATACAAGTCTTGCTACAATGACTGGGAATCAAAAGCAAAGCCAGACCCCATGTACATGCAGCTGTTTCCGGGTTATTGCCCATCATCAGTGTACAGTAGGAGTCTGGCTTTTGCTAGTGAGAGGCCAGGGACAGGGGTCAGAAACGCTCTTTTCTCCTTAGGGAGAGCAACTATATACTATAAATAAGTGAGGAGACTCAAATGGCCACGCACGCTCCTCTGGGTAATATGCAAATAAGGGAGATGGAATAAATCCTCCACAGTGCCACCTACTGAAAGGCAGCATTCCTTCGAGTCAAAGTGGGACTTTTTATACAAGTCTTGCTACAATGACTGGGAATCAAAAGCAAAGCCAGACCCCATGTACATGCAGCTGTTTCCGGGTTATTGCCCATCATCAGTGTACAGTAGGAGTCTGGCTTTTGCTAGTGAGAGGCCAGGGACAGGGGTCAGAAACGCTCTTTTCTCCTTAGGGAGAGCAACTATATACTATAAATAAGTGAGGAGACTCAAATGGCCACGCACGCTCCTCTGGGTAATATGCAAATAAGGGAGATGGAATAAATCCTCCACAGTGCCACCTACTGAAAGGCAGCATTCCTTCGAGTCAAAGTGGGACTTTTTATACAAGTCTTGCTACAATGACTGGGAATCAAAAGCAAAGCCAGACCCCATGTACATGCAGCTGTTTCCGGGTTATTGCCCATCATGAGTGTACAGCAGGAGTCTGGCTTTTGCTAGTGAGAGGCCAGGGACAGGGGTCAGAAACGCTCTTTTCTCCTTAGGGAGAGCAACTATATACTATAAATAAGTGAGGAGACTCAAATGGCCACGCACGCTCCTCTGGGTAATATGCAAATAAGGGAGATGGAATAAATCCTCCACAGTGCCACCTACTGAAAGGCAGCATTCCTTCGAGTCAAAGTGGGACTTTTTATACAAGTCTTGCTACAATGACTGGGAATCAAAAGCAAAGCCAGACCCCATATACATACAGCTGTTTCCGGGTTATTGCCCATCATCAGTGTACAGTAGGAGTCTGGCTTTTGCTAGTGAGAGGCCAGGGACAGGGGTCAGAAACGCTCTTTTCTCCTTAGGGAGAGCAACTATATACTATAAATAAGTGAGGAGACTCAAATGGCCACGCACGCTCCTCTGGGTAATATGCAAATAAGGGAGATGGAATAAATCCTCCACAGTGCCACCTACTGAAAGGCAGCATTCCTTCGAGTCAAAGTGGGACTTTTTATACAAGTCTTGCTACAATGACTGGGAATCAAAAGCAAAGCCAGACCCCATGTACATGCAGCTGTTTCCGGGTTATTGCCCATCATCAGTGTACAGTAGGAGTCTGGCTTTTGCTAGTGAGAGGCCAGGGACAGGGGTCAGAAACGCTCTTTTCTCCTTAGGGAGAGCAACTATATACTATAAATAAGTGAGGAGACTCAAATGGCCACGCACGCTCCTCTGGGTAATATGCAAATAAGGGAGATGGAATAAATCCTCCACAGTGCCACCTACTGAAAGGCAGCATTCCTTCGAGTCAAAGTGGGACTTTTTATACAAGTCTTGCTACAATGACTGGGAATCAAAAGCAAAGCCAGACCCCATGTACATACAGCTGTTTCCGGGTTATTGCCCATCATGAGTGTACAGTAGGAGTCTGGCTTTTGCTAGTGAGAGGCCAGGGACAGGGGTCAGAAACGCTCTTTTCTCCTTAGGGAGAGCAACTATATACTATAAATAAGTGAGGAGACTCAAATGGCCACGTACGCTCCTCTGGGTAATATGCAAATAAGGGAGATGGAATAAATCCTCCACAGTGCCACCTACTGAAAGGCAGCATTCCTTCGAGTCAAAGTGGGACTTTTTATACAAGTCTTGCTACAATGACTGGGAATCAAAAGCAAAGCCAGACCCCATGTACATACAGCTGTTTCCGGGTTATTGCCCATCATGAGTGTACAGTAGGAGTCTGGCTTTTGCTAGTGAGAGGCCAGGGACAGGGGTCAGAAACGCTCTTTTCTCCTTAGGGAGAGCAACTATATACTATAAATAAGTGAGGAGACTCAAATGGCCACGCACGCTCCTCTGGGTAATATGCAAATAAGGGAGATGGAATAAATCCTCCACAGTGCCACCTACTGAAAGGCAGCATTCCTTCGAGTCAAAGTGGGACTTTTTATACAAGTCTTGCTACAATGACTGGGAATCAAAAGCAAAGCCAGACCCCATGTACATGCAGCTGTTTCCGGGTTATTGCCCATCATCAGTGTACAGTAGGAGTCTGGCTTTTGCTAGTGAGAGGCCAGGGACAGGGGTCAGAAACGCTCTTTTCTCCTTAGGGAGAGCAACTATATACTATAAATAAGTGAGGAGACTCAAATGGCCACGCACGCTCCTCTGGGTAATATGCAAATAAGGGAGATGGAATAAATCCTCCACAGTGCCACCTACTGAAAGGCAGCATTCCTTCGAGTCAAAGTGGGACTTTTTATACAAGTCTTGCTACAATGACTGGGAATCAAAAGCAAAGCCAGACCCCATGTACATGCAGCTGTTTCCGGGTTATTGCCCATCATCAGTGTACAGTAGGAGTCTGGCTTTTGCTAGTGAGAGGCCAGGGACAGGGGTCAGAAACGCTCTTTTCTCCTTAGGGAGAGCAACTATATACTATAAATAAGTGAGGAGACTCAAATGGCCACGCACGCTCCTCTGGGTAATATGCAAATAAGGGAGATGGAATAAATCCTCCACAGTGCCACCTACTGAAAGGCAGCATTCCTTCGAGTCAAAGTGGGACTTTTTATACAAGTCTTGCTACAATGACTGGGAATCAAAAGCAAAGCCAGACCCCATGTACATGCAGCTGTTTCCGGGTTATTGCCCATCATCAGTGTACAGTAGGAGTCTGGCTTTTGCTAGTGAGAGGCCAGGGACAGGGGTCAGAAACGCTCTTTTCTCCTTAGGGAGAGCAACTATATACTATAAATAAGTGAGGAGACTCAAATGGCCACGCACGCTCCTCTGGGTAATATGCAAATAAGGGAGATGGAATAAATCCTCCACAGTGCCACCTACTGAAAGGCAGCATTCCTTCGAGTCAAAGTGGGACTTTTTATACAAGTCTTGCTACAATGACTGGGAATCAAAAGCAAAGCCAGACCCCATGTACATGCAGCTGTTTCCGGGTTATTGCCCATCATCAGTGTACAGTAGGAGTCTGGCTTTTGCTAGTGAGAGGCCAGGGACAGGGGTCAGAAACGCTCTTTTCTCCTTAGGGAGAGCAACTATATACTATAAATAAGTGAGGAGACTCAAATGGCCACGCACGCTCCTCTGGGTAATATGCAAATAAGGGAGATGGAATAAATCCTCCACAGTGCCACCTACTGAAAGGCAGCATTCCTTCGAGTCAAAGTGGGACTTTTTATACAAGTCTTGCTACAATGACTGGGAATCAAAAGCAAAGCCAGACCCCATGTACATGCAGCTGTTTCCGGGTTATTGCCCATCATCAGTGTACAGTAGGAGTCTGGCTTTTGCTAGTGAGAGGCCAGGGACAGGGGTCAGAAACGCTCTTTTCTCCTTAGGGAGAGCAACTATATACTATAAATAAGTGAGGAGACTCAAATGGCCACGCACGCTCCTCTGGGTAATATGCAAATAAGGGAGATGGAATAAATCCTCCACAGTGCCACCTACTGAAAGGCAGCATTCCTTCGAGTCAAAGTGGGACTTTTTATACAAGTCTTGCTACAATGACTGGGAATCAAAAGCAAAGCCAGACCCCATGTACATACAGCTGTTTCCGGGTTATTGCCCATCATCAGTGTACAGTAGGAGTCTGGCTTTTGCTAGTGAGAGGCCAGGGACAGGGGTCAGAAACGCTCTTTTCTCCTTAGGGAGAGCAACTATATACTATAAATAAGTGAGGAGACTCAAATGGCCACGCACGCTCCTCTGGGTAATATGCAAATAAGGGAGATGGAATAAATCCTCCACAGTGCCACCTACTGAAAGGCAGCATTCCTTCGAGTCAAAGTGGGACTTTTTATACAAGTCTTGCTACAATGACTGGGAATCAAAAGCAAAGCCAGACCCCATGTACATACAGCTGTTTCCGGGTTATTGCCCATCATGAGTGTACAGTAGGAGTCTGGCTTTTGCTAGTGAGAGGCCAGGGACAGGGGTCAGAAACGCTCTTTTCTCCTTAGGGAGAGCAACTATATACTATAAATAAGTGAGGAGACTCAAATGGCCACGTACGCTCCTCTGGGTAATATGCAAATAAGGGAGATGGAATAAATCCTCCACAGTGCCACCTACTGAAAGGCAGCATTCCTTCGAGTCAAAGTGGGACTTTTTATACAAGTCTTGCTACAATGACTGGGAATCAAAAGCAAAGCCAGACCCCATGTACATACAGCTGTTTCCGGGTTATTGCCCATCATGAGTGTACAGTAGGAGTCTGGCTTTTGCTAGTGAGAGGCCAGGGACAGGGGTCAGAAACGCTCTTTTCTCCTTAGGGAGAGCAACTATATACTATAAATAAGTGAGGAGACTCAAATGGCCACGCACGCTCCTCTGGGTAATATGCAAATAAGGGAGATGGAATAAATCCTCCACAGTGCCACCTACTGAAAGGCAGCATTCCTTCGAGTCAAAGTGGGACTTTTTATACAAGTCTTGCTACAATGACTGGGAATCAAAAGCAAAGCCAGACCCCATGTACATGCAGCTGTTTCCGGGTTATTGCCCATCATCAGTGTACAGTAGGAGTCTGGCTTTTGCTAGTGAGAGGCCAGGGACAGGGGTCAGAAACGCTCTTTTCTCCTTAGGGAGAGCAACTATATACTATAAATAAGTGAGGAGACTCAAATGGCCACGCACGCTCCTCTGGGTAATATGCAAATAAGGGAGATGGAATAAATCCTCCACAGTGCCACCTACTGAAAGGCAGCATTCCTTCGAGTCAAAGTGGGACTTTTTATACAAGTCTTGCTACAATGACTGGGAATCAAAAGCAAAGCCAGACCCCATGTACATGCAGCTGTTTCCGGGTTATTGCCCATCATCAGTGTACAGTAGGAGTCTGGCTTTTGCTAGTGAGAGGCCAGGGACAGGGGTCAGAAACGCTCTTTTCTCCTTAGGGAGAGCAACTATATACTATAAATAAGTGAGGAGACTCAAATGGCCACGCACGCTCCTCTGGGTAATATGCAAATAAGGGAGATGGAATAAATCCTCCACAGTGCCACCTACTGAAAGGCAGCATTCCTTCGAGTCAAAGTGGGACTTTTTATACAAGTCTTGCTACAATGACTGGGAATCAAAAGCAAAGCCAGACCCCATGTACATGCAGCTGTTTCCGGGTTATTGCCCATCATCAGTGTACAGTAGGAGTCTGGCTTTTGCTAGTGAGAGGCCAGGGACAGGGGTCAGAAACGCTCTTTTCTCCTTAGGGAGAGCAACTATATACTATAAATAAGTGAGGAGACTCAAATGGCCACGCACGCTCCTCTGGGTAATATGCAAATAAGGGAGATGGAATAAATCCTCCACAGTGCCACCTACTGAAAGGCAGCATTCCTTCGAGTCAAAGTGGGACTTTTTATACAAGTCTTGCTACAATGACTGGGAATCAAAAGCAAAGCCAGACCCCATGTACATGCAGCTGTTTCCGGGTTATTGCCCATCATGAGTGTACAGTAGGAGTCTGGCTTTTGCTAGTGAGAGGCCAGGGACAGGGGTCAGAAACGCTCTTTTCTCCTTAGGGAGAGCAACTATATACTATAAATAAGTGAGGAGACTCAAATGGCCACGTACGCTCCTCTGGGTAATATGCAAATAAGGGAGATGGAATAAATCCTCCACAGTGCCACCTACTGAAAGGCAGCATTCCTTCGAGTCAAAGTGGGACTTTTTATACAAGTCTTGCTACAATGACTGGGAATCAAAAGCAAAGCCAGACCCCATGTACATGCAGCTGTTTCCGGGTTATTGCCCATCATGAGTGTACAGTAGGAGTCTGGCTTTTGCTAGTGAGAGGCCAGGGACAGGGGTCAGAAACGCTCTTTTCTCCTTAGGGAGAGCAACTATATACTATAAATAAGTGAGGAGACTCAAATGGCCACGCACGCTCCTCTGGGTAATATGCAAATAAGGGAGATGGAATAAATCCTCCACAGTGCCACCTACTGAAAGGCAGCATTCCTTCGAGTCAAAGTGGGACTTTTTATACAAGTCTTGCTACAATGACTGGGAATCAAAAGCAAAGCCAGACCCCATGTGCATGCAGCTGTTTCCGGGTTATTGCCCATCATCAGTGTACAGTAGGAGTCTGGCTTTTGCTAGTGAGAGGCCAGGGACAGGGGTCAGAAACGCTCTTTTCTCCTTAGGGAGAGCAACTATATACTATAAATAAGTGAGGAGACTCAAATGGCCACGCACGCTCCTCTGGGTAATATGCAAATAAGGGAGATGGAATAAATCCTCCACAGTGCCACCTACTGAAAGGCAGCATTCCTTCGAGTCAAAGTGGGACTTTTTATACAAGTCTTGCTACAATGACTGGGAATCAAAAGCAAAGCCAGACCCCATGTACATGCAGCTGTTTCCGGGTTATTGCCCATCATCAGTGTACAGTAGGAGTCTGGCTTTTGCTAGTGAGAGGCCAGGGACAGGGGTCAGAAACGCTCTTTTCTCCTTAGGGAGAGCAACTATATACTATAAATAAGTGAGGAGACTCAAATGGCCACGCACGCTCCTCTGGGTAATATGCAAATAAGGGAGATGGAATAAATCCTCCACAGTGCCACCTACTGAAAGGCAGCATTCCTTCGAGTCAAAGTGGGACTTTTTATACAAGTCTTGCTACAATGACTGGGAATCAAAAGCAAAGCCAGACCCCATGTACATGCAGCTGTTTCCAGGTTATTGCCCATCATCAGTGTACAGTAGGAGTCTGGCTTTTGCTAGTGAGAGGCCAGGGACAGGGGTCAGAAACGCTCTTTTCTCCTTAGGGAGAGCAACTATATACTATAAATAAGTGAGGAGACTCAAATGGCCACGCACGCTCCTCTGGGTAATATGCAAATAAGGGAGATGGAATAAATCCTCCACAGTGCCACCTACTGAAAGGCAGCATTCCTTCGAGTCAAAGTGGGACTTTTTATACAAGTCTTGCTACAATGACTGGGAATCAAAAGCAAAGCCAGACCCCATGTACATGCAGCTGTTTCCAGGTTATTGCCCATCATCAGTGTACAGTAGGAGTCTGGCTTTTGCTAGTGAGAGGCCAGGGACAGGGGTCAGAAACGCTCTTTTCTCCTTAGGGAGAGCAACTATATACTATAAATAAGTGAGGAGACTCAAATGGCCACGCACGCTCCTCTGGGTAATATGCAAATAAGGGAGATGGAATAAATCCTCCACAGTGCCACCTACTGAAAGGCAGCATTCCTTCGAGTCAAAGTGGGACTTTTTATACAAGTCTTGCTACAATGACTGGGAATCAAAAGCAAAGCCAGACCCCATGTACATGCAGCTGTTTCCGGGTTATTGCCCATCATCAGTGTACAGTAGGAGTCTGGCTTTTGCTAGTGAGAGGCCAGGGACAGGGGTCAGAAACGCTCTTTTCTCCTTAGGGAGAGCAACTATATACTATAAATAAGTGAGGAGACTCAAATGGCCACGCACGCTCCTCTGGGTAATATGCAAATAAGGGAGATGGAATAAATCCTCCACAGTGCCACCTACTGAAAGGCAGCATTCCTTCGAGTCAAAGTGGGACTTTTTATACAAGTCTTGCTACAATGACTGGGAATCAAAAGCAAAGCCAGACCCCATGTACATGCAGCTGTTTCCGGGTTATTGCCCATCATCAGTGTACAGTAGGAGTCTGGCTTTTGCTAGTGAGAGGCCAGGGACAGGGGTCAGAAACGCTCTTTTCTCCTTAGGGAGAGCAACTATATACTATAAATAAGTGAGGAGACTCAAATGGCCACGCACGCTCCTCTGGGTAATATGCAAATAAGGGAGATGGAATAAATCCTCCACAGTGCCACCTACTGAAAGGCAGCATTCCTTCGAGTCAAAGCGGGACTTTTTATACAAGTCTTGCTACAATGACTGGGAATCAAAAGCAAAGCCAGACCCCATGTACATACAGCTGTTTCCGGGTTATTGCCCATCATGAGTGTACAGTAGGAGTGTGGCTTTTGCTAGTGAGAGGCCAGGGACAGGGGTCAGAAACGCTCTTTTCTCCTTAGGGAGAGCAACTATATACTATAAATAAGTGAGGAGACTCAAATGGCCACGCACGCTCCTCTGGGTAATATGCAAATAAGGGAGATGGAATAAATCCTCCACAGTGCCACCTACTGAAAGGCAGCATTCCTTCGAGTCAAAGTGGGACTTTTTATACAAGTCTTGCTACAATGACTGGGAATCAAAAGCAAAGCCAGACCCCATGTACATACAGCTGTTTCCGGGTTATTGCCCATCATGAGTGTACAGTAGGAGTCTGGCTTTTGCTAGTGAGAGGCCAGGGACAGGGGTCAGAAACGCTCTTTTCTCCTTAGGGAGAGCAACTATATACTATAAATAAGTGAGGAGACTCAAATGGCCACGTACGCTCCTCTGGGTAATATGCAAATAAGGGAGATGGAATAAATCCTCCACAGTGCCACCTACTGAAAGGCAGCATTCCTTCGAGTCAAAGTGGGACTTTTTATACAAGTCTTGCTACAATGACTGGGAATCAAAAGCAAAGCCAGACCCCATGTACATACAGCTGTTTCCGGGTTATTGCCCATCATGAGTGTACAGTAGGAGTCTGGCTTTTGCTAGTGAGAGGCCAGGGACAGGGGTCAGAAACTCTCTTTTCTCCTTAGGGAGAGCAACTATATACTATAAATAAGTGAGGAGACTCAAATGGCCACGCACGCTCCTCTGGGTAATATGCAAATAAGGGAGATGGAATAAATCCTCCACAGTGCCACCTACTGAAAGGCAGCATTCCTTCGAGTCAAAGTGGGACTTTTTATACAAGTCTTGCTACAATGACTGGGAATCAAAAGCAAAGCCAGACCCCATGTACATGCAGCTGTTTCCGGGTTATTGCCCATCATCAGTGTACAGTAGGAGTCTGGCTTTTGCTAGTGAGAGGCCAGGGACAGGGGTCAGAAACGCTCTTTTCTCCTTAGGGAGAGCAACTATATACTATAAATAAGTGAGGAGACTCAAATGGCCACGCACGCTCCTCTGGGTAATATGCAAATAAGGGAGATGGAATAAATCCTCCACAGTGCCACCTACTGAAAGGCAGCATTCCTTCGAGTCAAAGTGGGACTTTTTATACAAGTCTTGCTACAATGACTGGGAATCAAAAGCAAAGCCAGACCCCATGTACATACAGCTGTTTCCGGGTTATTGCCCATCATGAGTGTACAGTAGGAGTCTGGCTTTTGCTAGTGAGAGGCCAGGGACAGGGGTCAGAAACGCTCTTTTCTCCTTAGGGAGAGCAACTATATACTATAAATAAGTGAGGAGACTCAAATGGCCACGCACGCTCCTCTGGGTAATATGCAAATAAGGGAGATGGAATAAATCCTCCACAGTGCCACCTACTGAAAGGCAGCATTCCTTCGAGTCAAAGTGGGACTTTTTATACAAGTCTTGCTACAATGACTGGGAATCAAAAGCAAAGCCAGACCCCATGTACATGCAGCTGTTTCCGGGTTATTGCCCATCATCAGTGTACAGTAGGAGTCTGGCTTTTGCTAGTGAGAGGCCAGGGACAGGGGTCAGAAACGCTCTTTTCTCCTTAGGGAGAGCAACTATATACTATAAATAAGTGAGGAGACTCAAATGGCCACGCACGCTCCTCTGGGTAATATGCAAATAAGGGAGATGGAATAAATCCTCCACAGTGCCACCTACTGAAAGGCAGCATTCCTTCGAGTCAAAGTGGGACTTTTTATACAAGTCTTGCTACAATGACTGGGAATCAAAAGCAAAGCCAGACCCCATGTACATGCAGCTGTTTCCGGGTTATTGCCCATCATCAGTGTACAGTAGGAGTCTGGCTTTTGCTAGTGAGAGGCCAGGGACAGGGGTCAGAAACGCTCTTTTCTCCTTAGGGAGAGCAACTATATACTATAAATAAGTGAGGAGACTCAAATGGCCACGCACGCTCCTCTGGGTAATATGCAAATAAGGGAGATGGAATAAATCCTCCACAGTGCCACCTACTGAAAGGCAGCATTCCTTCGAGTCAAAGTGGGACTTTTTATACAAGTCTTGCTACAATGACTGGGAATCAAAAGCAAAGCCAGACCCCATGTACATGCAGCTGTTTCCGGGTTATTGCCCATCATCAGTGTACAGTAGGAGTCTGGCTTTTGCTAGTGAGAGGCCAGGGACAGGGGTCAGAAACGCTCTTTTCTCCTTAGGGAGAGCAACTATATACTATAAATAAGTGAGGAGACTCAAATGGCCACGCACGCTCCTCTGGGTAATATGCAAATAAGGGAGATGGAATAAATCCTTCACAGTGCCACCTACTGAAAGGCAGCATTCCTTCGAGTCAAAGTGGGACTTTTTATACAAGTCTTGCTACAATGACTGGGAATCAAAAGCAAAGCCAGACCCCATGTACATGCAGCTGTTTCCGGGTTATTGCCCATCATGAGTGTACAGTAGGAGTCTGGCTTTTGCTAGTGAGAGGCCAGGGACAGGGGTCAGAAACGCTCTTTTCTCCTTAGGGAGAGCAACTATATACTATAAATAAGTGAGGAGACTCAAATGGCCACGCACGCTCCTCTGGGTAATATGCAAATAAGGGAGATGGAATAAATCCTCCACAGTGCCACCTACTGAAAGGCAGCATTCCTTCGAGTCAAAGTGGGACTTTTTATACAAGTCTTGCTACAATGACTGGGAATCAAAAGCAAAGCCAGACCCCATGTACATGCAGCTGTTTCCGGGTTATTGCCCATCATCAGTGTACAGTAGGAGTCTGGCTTTTGCTAGTGAGAGGCCAGGGAGAGGGGTCAGAAACGCTCTTTTCTCCTTAGGGAGAGCAACTATATACTATAAATAAGTGAGGAGACTCAAATGGCCACGCACGCTCCTCTGGGTAATATGCAAATAAGGGAGATGGAATAAATCCTCCACAGTGCCACCTACTGAAAGGCAGCATTCCTTCGAGTCAAAGTGGGACTTTTTATACAAGTCTTGCTACAATGACTGGGAATCAAAAGCAAAGCCAGACCCCATGTACATGCAGCTGTTTCCGGGTTATTGCCCATCATCAGTGTACAGTAGGAGTCTGGCTTTTGCTAGTGAGAGGCCAGGGACAGGGGTCAGAAACGCTCTTTTCTCCTTAGGGAGAGCAACTATATACTATAAATAAGTGAGGAGACTCAAATGGCCACGCACGCTCCTCTGGGTAATATGCAAATAAGGGAGATGGAATAAATCCTTCACAGTGCCACCTACTGAAAGGCAGCATTCCTTCGAGTCAAAGTGGGACTTTTTATACAAGTCTTGCTACAATGACTGGGAATCAAAAGCAAAGCCAGACCCCATGTACATACAGCTGTTTCCGGGTTATTGCCCATCATCAGTGTACAGTAGGAGTCTGGCTTTTGCTAGTGAGAGGCCAGGGACAGGGGTCAGAAACGCTCTTTTCTCCTTAGGGAGAGCAACTATATACTATAAATAAGTGAGGAGACTCAAATGGCCACGCACGCTCCTCTGGGTAATATGCAAATAAGGGAGATGGAATAAATCCTCCACAGTGCCACCTACTGAAAGGCAGCATTCCTTCGAGTCAAAGTGGGACTTTTTATACAAGTCTTGCTACAATGACTGGGAATCAAAAGCAAAGCCAGACCCCATGTACATACAGCTGTTTCCGGGTTATTGCCCATCATGAGTGTACAGTAGGAGTCTGGCTTTTGCTAGTGAGAGGCCAGGGACAGGGGTCAGAAACGCTCTTTTCTCCTTAGGGAGAGCAACTATATACTATAAATAAGTGAGGAGACTCAAATGGCCACGCACGCTCCTCTGGGTAATATGCAAATAAGGGAGATGGAATAAATCCTCCACAGTGCCACCTACTGAAAGGCAGCATTCCTTCGAGTCAAAGTGGGACTTTTTATACAAGTCTTGCTACAATGACTGGGAATCAAAAGCAAAGCCAGACCCCATGTACATACAGCTGTTTCCGGGTTATTGCCCATCATCAGTGTACAGTAGGAGTCTGGCTTTTGCTAGTGAGAGGCCAGGGACAGGGGTCAGAAACGCTCTTTTCTCCTTAGGGAGAGCAACTATATACTATAAATAAGTGAGGAGACTCAAATGGCCACGCACGCTCCTCTGGGTAATATGCAAATAAGGGAGATGGAATAAATCCTCCACAGTGCCACCTACTGAAAGGCAGCATTCCTTCGAGTCAAAGTGGGACTTTTTATACAAGTCTTGCTACAATGACTGGGAATCAAAAGCAAAGCCAGACCCCATGTACATACAGCTGTTTCCGGGTTATTGCCCATCATCAGTGTACAGTAGGAGTCTGGCTTTTGCTAGTGAGAGGCCAGGGACAGGGGTCAGAAACGCTCTTTTCTCCTTAGGGAGAGCAACTATATACTATAAATAAGTGAGGAGACTCAAATGGCCACGCACGCTCCTCTGGGTAATATGCAAATAAGGGAGATGGAATAAATCCTCCACAGTGCCACCTACTGAAAGGCAGCATTCCTTCGAGTCAAAGTGGGACTTTTTATACAAGTCTTGCTACAATGACTGGGAATCAAAAGCAAAGCCAGACCCCATGTACATACAGCTGTTTCCGGGTTATTGCCCATCATGAGTGTACAGTAGGAGTCTGGCTTTTGCTAGTGAGAGGCCAGGGACAGGGGTCAGAAACGCTCTTTTCTCCTTAGGGAGAGCAACTATATACTATAAATAAGTGAGGAGACTCAAATGGCCACGCACGCTCCTCTGGGTAATATGCAAATAAGGGAGATGGAATAAATCCTCCACAGTGCCACCTACTGAAAGGCAGCATTCCTTCGAGTCAAAGTGGGACTTTTTATACAAGTCTTGCTACAATGACTGGGAATCAAAAGCAAAGCCAGACCCCATGTACATGCAGCTGTTTCCGGGTTATTGCCCATCATCAGTGTACAGTAGGAGTCTGGCTTTTGCTAGTGAGAGGCCAGGGACAGGGGTCAGAAACGCTCTTTTCTCCTTAGGGAGAGCAACTATATACTATAAATAAGTGAGGAGACTCAAATGGCCACGCACGCTCCTCTGGGTAATATGCAAATAAGGGAGATGGAATAAATCCTCCACAGTGCCACCTACTGAAAGGCAGCATTCCTTCGAGTCAAAGTGGGACTTTTTATACAAGTCTTGCTACAATGACTGGGAATCAAAAGCAAAGCCAGACCCCATGTACATGCAGCTGTTTCCGGGTTATTGCCCATCATCAGTGTACAGTAGGAGTCTGGCTTTTGCTAGTGAGAGGCCAGGGACAGGGGTCAGAAACGCTCTTTTCTCCTTAGGGAGAGCAACTATATACTATAAATAAGTGAGGAGACTCAAATGGCCACGCACGCTCCTCTGGGTAATATGCAAATAAGGGAGATGGAATAAATCCTCCACAGTGCCACCTACTGAAAGGCAGCATTCCTTCGAGTCAAAGTGGGACTTTTTATACAAGTCTTGCTACAATGACTGGGAATCAAAAGCAAAGCCAGACCCCATGTACATGCAGCTGTTTCCGGGTTATTGCCCATCATCAGTGTACAGTAGGAGTCTGGCTTTTGCTAGTGAGAGGCCAGGGACAGGGGTCAGAAACGCTCTTTTCTCCTTAGGGAGAGCAACTATATACTATAAATAAGTGAGGAG
This sequence comes from Eleutherodactylus coqui, assembly GCF_035609145.1. NCBI lineage: Eukaryota > Metazoa > Chordata > Amphibia > Anura > Eleutherodactylidae > Eleutherodactylus > Eleutherodactylus coqui. The sequence goes on along the minus strand of NW_027102018.1, from coordinate 28,395 downwards.
ACTCAAATGGCCACGCACGCTCCTCTGGGTAATATGCAAATAAGGGAGATGGAATAAATCCTTCACAGTGCCACCTACTGAAAGGCAGCATTCCTTCGAGTCAAAGTGGGACTTTTTATACAAGTCTTGCTACAATGACTGGGAATCAAAAGCAAAGCCAGACCCCATGTACATGCAGCTGTTTCCGGGTTATTGCCCATCATGAGTGTACAGTAGGAGTCTGGCTTTTGCTAGTGAGAGGCCAGGGACAGGGGTCAGAAACGCTCTTTTCTCCTTAGGGAGAGCAACTATATACTATAAATAAGTGAGGAGACTCAAATGGCCACGCACGCTCCTCTGGGTAATATGCAAATAAGGGAGATGGAATAAATCCTCCACAGTGCCACCTACTGAAAGGCAGCATTCCTTCGAGTCAAAGTGGGACTTTTTATACAAGTCTTGCTACAATGACTGGGAATCAAAAGCAAAGCCAGACCCCATGTACATGCAGCTGTTTCCGGGTTATTGCCCATCATCAGTGTACAGTAGGAGTCTGGCTTTTGCTAGTGAGAGGCCAGGGAGAGGGGTCAGAAACGCTCTTTTCTCCTTAGGGAGAGCAACTATATACTATAAATAAGTGAGGAGACTCAAATGGCCACGCACGCTCCTCTGGGTAATATGCAAATAAGGGAGATGGAATAAATCCTCCACAGTGCCACCTACTGAAAGGCAGCATTCCTTCGAGTCAAAGTGGGACTTTTTATACAAGTCTTGCTACAATGACTGGGAATCAAAAGCAAAGCCAGACCCCATGTACATGCAGCTGTTTCCGGGTTATTGCCCATCATCAGTGTACAGTAGGAGTCTGGCTTTTGCTAGTGAGAGGCCAGGGACAGGGGTCAGAAACGCTCTTTTCTCCTTAGGGAGAGCAACTATATACTATAAATAAGTGAGGAGACTCAAATGGCCACGCACGCTCCTCTGGGTAATATGCAAATAAGGGAGATGGAATAAATCCTTCACAGTGCCACCTACTGAAAGGCAGCATTCCTTCGAGTCAAAGTGGGACTTTTTATACAAGTCTTGCTACAATGACTGGGAATCAAAAGCAAAGCCAGACCCCATGTACATACAGCTGTTTCCGGGTTATTGCCCATCATCAGTGTACAGTAGGAGTCTGGCTTTTGCTAGTGAGAGGCCAGGGACAGGGGTCAGAAACGCTCTTTTCTCCTTAGGGAGAGCAACTATATACTATAAATAAGTGAGGAGACTCAAATGGCCACGCACGCTCCTCTGGGTAATATGCAAATAAGGGAGATGGAATAAATCCTCCACAGTGCCACCTACTGAAAGGCAGCATTCCTTCGAGTCAAAGTGGGACTTTTTATACAAGTCTTGCTACAATGACTGGGAATCAAAAGCAAAGCCAGACCCCATGTACATACAGCTGTTTCCGGGTTATTGCCCATCATGAGTGTACAGTAGGAGTCTGGCTTTTGCTAGTGAGAGGCCAGGGACAGGGGTCAGAAACGCTCTTTTCTCCTTAGGGAGAGCAACTATATACTATAAATAAGTGAGGAGACTCAAATGGCCACGCACGCTCCTCTGGGTAATATGCAAATAAGGGAGATGGAATAAATCCTCCACAGTGCCACCTACTGAAAGGCAGCATTCCTTCGAGTCAAAGTGGGACTTTTTATACAAGTCTTGCTACAATGACTGGGAATCAAAAGCAAAGCCAGACCCCATGTACATACAGCTGTTTCCGGGTTATTGCCCATCATCAGTGTACAGTAGGAGTCTGGCTTTTGCTAGTGAGAGGCCAGGGACAGGGGTCAGAAACGCTCTTTTCTCCTTAGGGAGAGCAACTATATACTATAAATAAGTGAGGAGACTCAAATGGCCACGCACGCTCCTCTGGGTAATATGCAAATAAGGGAGATGGAATAAATCCTCCACAGTGCCACCTACTGAAAGGCAGCATTCCTTCGAGTCAAAGTGGGACTTTTTATACAAGTCTTGCTACAATGACTGGGAATCAAAAGCAAAGCCAGACCCCATGTACATACAGCTGTTTCCGGGTTATTGCCCATCATGAGTGTACAGTAGGAGTCTGGCTTTTGCTAGTGAGAGGCCAGGGACAGGGGTCAGAAACGCTCTTTTCTCCTTAGGGAGAGCAACTATATACTATAAATAAGTGAGGAGACTCAAATGGCCACGCACGCTCCTCTGGGTAATATGCAAATAAGGGAGATGGAATAAATCCTCCACAGTGCCACCTACTGAAAGGCAGCATTCCTTCGAGTCAAAGTGGGACTTTTTATACAAGTCTTGCTACAATGACTGGGAATCAAAAGCAAAGCCAGACCCCATGTACATGCAGCTGTTTCCGGGTTATTGCCCATCATCAGTGTACAGTAGGAGTCTGGCTTTTGCTAGTGAGAGGCCAGGGACAGGGGTCAGAAACGCTCTTTTCTCCTTAGGGAGAGCAACTATATACTATAAATAAGTGAGGAGACTCAAATGGCCACGCACGCTCCTCTGGGTAATATGCAAATAAGGGAGATGGAATAAATCCTCCACAGTGCCACCTACTGAAAGGCAGCATTCCTTCGAGTCAAAGTGGGACTTTTTATACAAGTCTTGCTACAATGACTGGGAATCAAAAGCAAAGCCAGACCCCATGTACATGCAGCTGTTTCCGGGTTATTGCCCATCATCAGTGTACAGTAGGAGTCTGGCTTTTGCTAGTGAGAGGCCAGGGACAGGGGTCAGAAACGCTCTTTTCTCCTTAGGGAGAGCAACTATATACTATAAATAAGTGAGGAGACTCAAATGGCCACGCACGCTCCTCTGGGTAATATGCAAATAAGGGAGATGGAATAAATCCTCCACAGTGCCACCTACTGAAAGGCAGCATTCCTTCGAGTCAAAGTGGGACTTTTTATACAAGTCTTGCTACAATGACTGGGAATCAAAAGCAAAGCCAGACCCCATGTACATACAGCTGTTTCCGGGTTATTGCCCATCATCAGTGTACAGTAGGAGTCTGGCTTTTGCTAGTGAGAGGCCAGGGACAGGGGTCAGAAACGCTCTTTTCTCCTTAGGGAGAGCAACTATATACTATAAATAAGTGAGGAGACTCAAATGGCCACGCACGCTCCTCTGTGTAATATGCAAATAAGGGAGATGGAATAAATCCTCCACAGCGCCACCTACTGAAAGGCAGCATTCCTTCGAGTCAAAGTGGGACTTTTTATACAAGTCTTGCTACAATGACTGGGAATCTAAAGCAAAGCCAGACCCCATGTACATACAGCTGTTTCCGGGTTATTGCCCATCATCAGTGTACAGTAGGAGTCTGGCTTTTGCTAGTGAGAGGCCAGGGACAGGGGTCAGAAACGCTCTTTTCTCCTTAGGGAGAGCAACTATATACTATAAATAAGTGAGGAGACTCAAATGGCCACGCACGCTCCTCTGGGTAATATGCAAATAAGGGAGATGGAATAAATCCTCCACAGTGCCACCTACTGAAAGGCAGCATTCCTTCGAGTCAAAGTGGGACTTTTTATACAAGTCTTGCTACAATGACTGGGAATCAAAAGCAAAGCCAGACCCCATGTACATGCAGCTGTTTCCGGGTTATTGCCCATCATCAGTGTACAGTAGGAGTCTGGCTTTTGCTAGTGAGAGGCCAGGGACAGGGGTCAGAAACGCTCTTTTCTCCTTAGGGAGAGCAACTATATACTATAAATAAGTGAGGAGACTCAAATGGCCACGCACGCTCCTCTGGGTAATATGCAAATAAGGGAGATGGAATAAATCCTCCACAGTGCCACCTACTGAAAGGCAGCATTCCTTCGAGTCAAAGTGGGACTTTTTATACAAGTCTTGCTACAATGACTGGGAATCAAAAGCAAAGCCAGACCCCATGTACATACAGCTGTTTCCGGGTTATTGCCCATCATGAGTGTACAGTAGGAGTCTGGCTTTTGCTAGTGAGAGGCCAGGGACAGGGGTCAGAAACGCTCTTTTCTCCTTAGGGAGAGCAACTATATACTATAAATAAGTGAGGAGACTCAAATGGCCACGCACGCTCCTCTGGGTAATATGCAAATAAGGGAGATGGAATAAATCCTCCACAGTGCCACCTACTGAAAGGCAGCATTCCTTCGAGTCAAAGTGGGACTTTTTATACAAGTCTTGCTACAATGACTGGGAATCAAAAGCAAAGCCAGACCCCATATACATACAGCTGTTTCCGGGTTATTGCCCATCATCACTGTACAGTAGGAGTCTGGCTTTTGCTAGTGAGAGGCCAGGGACAGGGGTCAGAAACGCTCTTTTCTCCTTAGGGAGAGCAACTATATACTATAAATAAGTGAGGAGACTCAAATGGCCACGCACGCTCCTCTGGGTAATATGCAAATAAGGGAGATGGAATAAATCCTCCACAGTGCCACCTACTGAAAGGCAGCATTCCTTCGAGTCAAAGTGGGACTTTTTATACAAGTCTTGCTACAATGACTGGGAATCAAAAGCAAAGCCAGACCCCATGTACATGCAGCTGTTTCCGGGTTATTGCCCATCATCAGTGTACAGTAGGAGTCTGGCTTTTGCTAGTGAGAGGCCAGGGACAGGGGTCAGAAACGCTCTTTTCTCCTTAGGGAGAGCAACTATATACTATAAATAAGTGAGGAGACTCAAATGGCCACGCACGCTCCTCTGGGTAATATGCAAATAAGGGAGATGGAATAAATCCTCCACAGTGCCACCTACTGAAAGGCAGCATTCCTTCGAGTCAAAGTGGGACTTTTTATACAAGTCTTGCTACAATGACTGGGAATCAAAAGCAAAGCCAGACCCCATGTACATACAGCTGTTTCCGGGTTATTGCCCATCATCAGTGTACAGTAGGAGTCTGGCTTTTGCTAGTGAGAGGCCAGGGACAGGGGTCAGAAACGCTCTTTTCTCCTTAGGGAGAGCAACTATATACTATAAATAAGTGAGGAGACTCAAATGGCCACGCACGCTCCTCTGGGTAATATGCAAATAAGGGAGATGGAATAAATCCTCCACAGTGCCACCTACTGAAAGGCAGCATTCCTTCGAGTCAAAGTGGGACTTTTTATACAAGTCTTGCTACAATGACTGGGAATCAAAAGCAAAGCCAGACCCCATGTACATGCAGCTGTTTCCGGGTTATTGCCCATCATCAGTGTACAGTAGGAGTCTGGCTTTTGCTAGTGAGAGGCCAGGGACAGGGGTCAGAAACGCTCTTTTCTCCTTAGGGAGAGCAACTATATACTATAAATAAGTGAGGAGACTCAAATGGCCACGCACGCTCCTCTGGGTAATATGCAAATAAGGGAGATGGAATAAATCCTCCACAGTGCCACCTACTGAAAGGCAGCATTCCTTCGAGTCAAAGTGGGACTTTTTATACAAGTCTTGCTACAATGACTGGGAATCAAAAGCAAAGCCAGACCCCATGTACATGCAGCTGTTTCCGGGTTATTGCCCATCATCAGTGTACAGTAGGAGTCTGGCTTTTGCTAGTGAGAGGCCAGGGACAGGGGTCAGAAACGCTCTTTTCTCCTTAGGGAGAGCAACTATATACTATAAATAAGTGAGGAGACTCAAATGGCCACGCACGCTCCTCTGCGTAATATGCAAATAAGGGAGATGGAATAAATCCTCCACAGTGCCACCTACTGAAAGGCAGCATTCCTTCGAGTCAAAGTGGGACTTTTTATACAAGTCTTGCTACAATGACTGGGAATCAAAAGCAAAGCCAGACCCCATGTACATACAGCTGTTTCCGGGTTATTGCCCATCATGAGTGTACAGTAGGAGTCTGGCTTTTGCTAGTGAGAGGCCAGGGACAGGGGTCAGAAACGCTCTTTTCTCCTTAGGGAGAGCAACTATATACTATAAATAAGTGAGGAGACTCAAATGGCCACGCACGCTCCTCTGGGTAATATGCAAATAAGGGAGATGGAATAAATCCTCCACAGTGCCACCTACTGAAAGGCAGCATTCCTTCGAGTCAAAGTGGGACTTTTTATACAAGTCTTGCTACAATGACTGGGAATCAAAAGCAAAGCCAGACCCCATGTACATACAGCTGTTTCCGGGTTATTGCCCATCATGAGTGTACAGTAGGAGTCTGGCTTTTGCTAGTGAGAGGCCAGGGACAGGGGTCAGAAACGCTCTTTTCTCCTTAGGGAGAGCAACTATATACTATAAATAAGTGAGGAGACTCAAATGGCCACGCACGCTCCTCTGGGTAATATGCAAATAAGGGAGATGGAATAAATCCTCCACAGTGCCACTTACTGAAAGGCAGCATTCCTTCGAGTCAAAGTGGGACTTTTTATACAAGTCTTGCTATAATGCCTGGGAATCAAAAGCAAAGCCAGACCCCATGTACATGCAGCTGTTTCCGGGTTATTGCCCATCATCAGTGTACAGTAGGAGTCTGGCTTTTGCTAGTGAGAGGCCAGGGACAGGGGTCAGAAACGCTCTTTTCTCCTTAGGGAGAGCAACTATATACTATAAATAAGTGAGGAGACTCAAATGGCCACGCACGCTCCTCTGGGTAATATGCAAATAAGGGAGATGGAATAAATTCTCCACAGTGCCACCTACTGAAAGGCAGCATTCCTTCGAGTCAAAGTGGGACTTTTTATACAAGTCTTGCTACAATGACTGGGAATCAAAAGCAAAGCCAGACCCCATGTACATGCAGCTGTTTCCGGGTTATTGCCCATCATCAGTGTACAGTAGGAGTCTGGCTTTTGCTAGTGAGAGGCCAGGGACAGGGGTCAGAAACGCTCTTTTCTCCTTAGGGAGAGCAACTATATACTATAAATAAGTGAGGAGACTCAAATGGCCACGCACGCTCCTCTGGGTAATATGCAAATAAGGGAGATGGAATAAATCCTCCACAGTGCCACCTACTGAAAGGCAGCATTCCTTCGAGTCAAAGTGGGACTTTTTATACAAGTCTTGCTACAATGACTGGGAATCAAAAGCAAAGCCAGACCCCATGTACATACAGCTGTTTCCGGGTTATTGCCCATCATGAGTGTACAGTAGGAGTCTGGCTTTTGCTAGTGAGAGGCCAGGGACAGGGGTCAGAAACGCTCTTTTCTCCTTAGGGAGAGCAACTATATACTATAAATAAGTGAGGAGACTCAAATGGCCACGCACGCTCCTCTGGGTAATATGCAAATAAGGGAGATGGAATAAATCCTCCACAGTGCCACCTACTGAAAGGCAGCATTCCTTCGAGTCAAAGTGGGACTTTTTATACAAGTCTTGCTACAATGACTGGGAATCAAAAGCAAAGCCAGACCCCATGTACATACAGCTGTTTCCGGGTTATTGCCCATCATCAGTGTACAGTAGGAGTCTGGCTTTTGCTAGTGAGAGGCCAGGGACAGGGGTCAGAAACGCTCTTTTCTCCTTAGGGAGAGCAACTATATACTATAAATAAGTGAGGAGACTCAAATGGCCACGCACGCTCCTCTGGGTAATATGCAAATAAGGGAGATGGAATAAATCCTCCACAGTGCCACCTACTGAAAGGCAGCATTCCTTCGAGTCAAAGTGGGACTTTTTATACAAGTCTTGCTACAATGACTGGGAATCAAAAGCAAAGCCAGACCCCATGTACATACAGCTGTTTCCGGGTTATTGCCCATCATGAGTGTACAGTAGGAGTCTGGCTTTTGCTAGTGAGAGGCCAGGGACAGGGGTCAGAAACGCTCTTTTCTCCTTAGGGAGAGCAACTATATACTATAAATAAGTGAGGAGACTCAAATGGCCACGCACGCTCCTCTGGGTAATATGCAAATAAGGGAGATGGAATAAATCCTCCACAGTGCCACTTACTGAAAGGCAGCATTCCTTCGAGTCAAAGTGGGACTTTTTATACAAGTCTTGCTACAATGACTGGGAATCAAAAGCAAAGCCAGACCCCATGTACATACAGCTGTTTCCGGGTTATTGCCCATCATCAGTGTACAGTAGGAGTCTGGCTTTTGCTAGTGAGAGGCCAGGGACAGGGGTCAGAAACGCTCTTTTCTCCTTAGGGAGAGCAACTATATACTATAAATAAGTGAGGAGACTCAAATGGCCACGCACGCTCCTCTGGGTAATATGCAAATAAGGGAGATGGAATAAATCCTCCACAGTGCCACCTACTGAAAGGCAGCATTCCTTCGAGTCAAAGTGGGACTTTTTATACAAGTCTTGCTATAATGACTGGGAATCAAAAGCAAAGCCAGACCCCATGTACATGCAGCTGTTTCCGGGTTATTGCCCATCATCAGTGTACAGTAGGAGTCTGGCTTTTGCTAGTGAGAGGCCAGGGACAGGGGTCAGAAACGCTCTTTTCTCCTTAGGGAGAGCAACTATATACTATAAATAAGTGAGGAGACTCAAATGGCCACGCACGCTCCTCTGGGTAATATGCAAATAAGGGAGATGGAATAAATCCTCCACAGTGCCACCTACTGAAAGGCAGCATTCCTTCGAGTCAAAGTGGGACTTTTTATACAAGTCTTGCTACAATGACTGGGAATCAAAAGCAAAGCCAGACCCCATGTACATGCAGCTGTTTCCGGGTTATTGCCCATCATGAGTGTACAGTAGGAGTCTGGCTTTTGCTAGTGAGAGGCCAGGGACAGGGGTCAGAAACGCTCTTTTCTCCTTAGGGAGAGCAACTATATACTATAAATAAGTGAGGAGACTCAAATGGCCACGCACGCTCCTCTGGGTAATATGCAAATAAGGGAGATGGAATAAATCCTCCACAGTGCCACCTACTGAAAGGCAGCATTCCTTCGAGTCAAAGTGGGACTTTTTATACAAGTCTTGCTACAATGACTGGGAATCAAAAGCAAAGCCAGACCCCATGTACATACAGCTGTTTCCGGGTTATTGCCCATCATGAGTGTACAGTAGGAGTCTGGCTTTTGCTAGTGAGAGGCCAGGGACAGGGGTCAGAAACGCTCTTTTCTCCTTAGGGAGAGCAACTATATACTATAAATAAGTGAGGAGACTCAAATGGCCACGCACGCTCCTCTGGGTAATATGCAAATAAGGGAGATGGAATAAATCCTCCACAGTGCCACTTACTGAAAGGCAGCATTCCTTCGAGTCAAAGTGGGACTTTTTATACAAGTCTTGCTACAATGACTGGGAATCAAAAGCAAAGCCAGACCCCATGTACATACAGCTGTTTCCGGGTTATTGCCCATCATGAGTGTACAGTAGGAGTCTGGCTTTTGCTAGTGAGAGGCCAGGGACAGGGGTCAGAAACGCTCTTTTCTCCTTAGGGAGAGCAACTATATACTATAAATAAGTGAGGAGACTCAAATGGCCACGCACGCTCCTCTGGGTAATATGCAAATAAGGGAGATGGAATAAATCCTCCACAGTGCCACCTACTGAAAGGCAGCATTCCTTCGAGTCAAAGTGGGACTTTTTATACAAGTCTTGCTACAATGACTGGGAATCAAAAGCAAAGCCAGACCCCATGTACATGCAGCTGTTTCCGGGTTATTGCCCATCATCAGTGTACAGTAGGAGTCTGGCTTTTGCCAGTGAGAGGCCAGGGACAGGGGTCAGAAACGCTCTTTTCTCCTTAGGGAGAGCAACTATATACTATAAATAAGTGAGGAGACTCAAATGGCCACGCACACTCCTCTGGGTAATATGCAAATAAGGGAGATGGAATAAATCCTCCACAGCGCCACCTACTGAAAGGCAGCATTCCTTCGAGTCAAAGTGGGACTTTTTATACAAGTCTTGCTACAATGACTGGGAATCAAAAGCAAAGCCAGACCCCATATACATACAGCTGTTTCCGGGTTATTGCCCATCATCACTGTACAGTAGGAGTCTGGCTTTTGCTAGTGAGAGGCCAGGGACAGGGGTCAGAAACGCTCTTTTCTCCTTAGGGAGAGCAACTATATACTATAAATAAGTGAGGAGACTCAAATGGCCACGCACGCTCCTCTGGGTAATATGCAAATAAGGGAGATGGAATAAATCCTCCACAGTGCCACCTACTGAAAGGCAGCATTCCTTCGAGTCAAAGTGGGACTTTTTATACAAGTCTTGCTACAATGACTGGGAATCAAAAGCAAAGCCAGACCCCATGTACATACAGCTGTTTCTGGGTTATTGCCCATCATGAGTGTACAGTAGGAGTCTGGCTTTTGCTAGTGAGAGGCCAGGGACAGGGGTCAGAAACGCTCTTTTCTCCTTAGGGAGAGCAACTATATACTATAAATAAGTGAGGAGACTCAAATGGCCACGCACGCTCCTCTGGGTAATATGCAAATAAGGGAGATGGAATAAATCCTCCACAGTGCCACCTACTGAAAGGCAGCATTCCTTCGAGTCAAAGTGGGACTTTTTATACAAGTCTTGCTACAATGACTGGGAATCAAAAGCAAAGCCAGACCCCATGTACATACAGCTGTTTCCGGGTTATTGCCCATCATCAGTGTACAGTAGGAGTCTGGCTTTTGCTAGTGAGAGGCCAGGGACAGGGGTCAGAAACGCTCTTTTCTCCTTAGGGAGAGCAACTATATACTATAAATAAGTGAGGAGACTCAAATGGCCACGCACACTCCTCTGGGTAATATGCAAATAAGGGAGATGGAATAAATCCTCCACAGCGCCACCTACTGAAAGGCAGCATTCCTTCGAGTCAAAGTGGGACTTTTTATACAAGTCTTGCTACAATGACTGGGAATCAAAAGCAAAGCCAGACCCCATGTACATACAGCTGTTTCCGGGTTATTGCCCATCATCAGTGTACAGTAGGAGTCTGGCTTTTGCTAGTGAGAGGCCAGGGACAGGGGTCAGAAACGCTCTTTTCTCCTTAGGGAGAGCAACTATATACTATAAATAAGTGAGGAGACTCAAATGGCCACGCACGCTCCTCTGGGTAATATGCAAATAAGGGAGATGGAATAAATCCTCCACAGTGCCACCTACTGAAAGGCAGCATTCCTTCGAGTCAAAGTGGGACTTTTTATACAAGTCTTGCTACAATGACTGGGAATCAAAAGCAAAGCCAGACCCCATGTACATGCAGCTGTTTCCGGGTTATTGCCCATCATCAGTGTACAGTAGGAGTCTGGCTTTTGCTAGTGAGAGGCCAGGGACAGGGGTCAGAAACGCTCTTTTCTCCTTAGGGAGAGCAACTATATACTATAAATAAGTGAGGAGACTCAAATGGCCACGCACGCTCCTCTGGGTAATATGCAAATAAGGGAGATGGAATAAATCCTCCACAGTGCCACCTACTGAAAGGCAGCATTCCTTCGAGTCAAAGTGGGACTTTTTATACAAGTCTTGCTACAATGACTGGGAATCAAAAGCAAAGCCAGACCCCATGTACATGCAGCTGTTTCCGGGTTATTGCCCATCATCAGTGTACAGTAGGAGTCTGGCTTTTGCTAGTGAGAGGCCAGGGACAGGGGTCAGAAACGCTCTTTTCTCCTTAGGGAGAGCAACTATATACTATAAATAAGTGAGGAGACTCAAATGGCCACGCACGCTCCTCTGGGTAATATGCAAATAAGGGAGATGGAATATATCCTCCACAGTGCCACCTACTGAAAGGCAGCATTCCTTCGAGTCAAAGTGGGACTTTTTATACAAGTCTTGCTACAATGACTGGGAATCAAAAGCAAAGCCAGACCCCATGTACATACAGCTGTTTCCGGGTTATTGCCCATCATCAGTGTACAGTAGGAGTCTGGCTTTTGCTAGTGAGAGGCCAGGGACAGGGGTCAGAAACGCTCTTTTCTCCTTAGGGAGAGCAACTATATACTATAAATAAGTGAGGAGACTCAAATGGCCACGCACGCTCCTCTGGGTAATATGCAAATAAGGGAGATGGAATAAATCCTCCACAGTGCCACCTACTGAAAGGCAGCATTCCTTCGAGTCAAAGTGGGACTTTTTATACAAGTCTTGCTACAATGACTGGGAATCGAAAGCAAAGCCAGACCCCATGTACATGCAGCTGTTTTCGGGTTATTGCCCATCATCAGTGTACAGTAGGAGTCTGGCTTTTGCTAGTGAGAGGCCAGGGACAGGGGTCAGAAACGCTCTTTTCTCCTTAGGGAGAGCAACTATATACTATAAATAAGTGAGGAGACTCAAATGGCCACGCACGCTCCTCTGGGTAATATGCAAATAAGGGAGATGGAATAAATCCTCCACAGTGCCACCTACTGAAAGGCAGCATTCCTTCGAGTCAAAGTGGGACTTTTTATACAAGTCTTGCTACAATGACTGGGAATCAAAAGCAAAGCCAGACCCCATGTACATGCAGCTGTTTCCGGGTTATTGCCCATCATCAGTGTACAGTAGGAGTCTGGCTTTTGCTAGTGAGAGGCCAGGGACAGGGGTCAGAAACGCTCTTTTCTCCTTAGGGAGAGCAACTATATACTATAAATAAGTGAGGAGACTCAAATGGCCACGCACGCTCCTCTGGGTAATATGCAAATAAGGGAGATGGAATAAATCCTCCACAGTGCCACCTACTGAAAGGCAGCATTCCTTCGAGTCAAAGTGGGACTTTTTATACAAGTCTTGCTACAATGACTGGGAATCAAAAGCAAAGCCAGACCCCATATACATACAGCTGTTTCCGGGTTATTGCCCATCATCACTGTACAGTAGGAGTCTGGCTTTTGCTAGTGAGAGGCCAGGGACAGGGGTCAGAAACGCTCTTTTCTCCTTAGGGAGAGCAACTATATACTATAAATAAGTGAGGAGACTCAAATGGCCACGCACGCTCCTCTGGGTAATATGCAAATAAGGGAGATGGAATAAATCCTCCACAGTGCCACCTACTGAAAGGCAGCATTCCTTCGAGTCAAAGTGGGACTTTTTATACAAGTCTTGCTACAATGACTGGGAATCAAAAGCAAAGCCAGACCCCATGTACATACAGCTGTTTCCGGGTTATTGCCCATCATGAGTGTACAGTAGGAGTCTGGCTTTTGCTAGTGAGAGGCCAGGGACAGGGGTCAGAAACGCTCTTTTCTCCTTAGGGAGAGCAACTATATACTATAAATAAGTGAGGAGACTCAAATGGCCACGCACGCTCCTCTGGGTAATATGCAAATAAGGGAGATGGAATAAATCCTCCACAGTGCCACCTACTGAAAGGCAGCATTCCTTCGAGTCAAAGTGGGACTTTTTATACAAGTCTTGCTACAATGACTGGGAATCAAAAGCAAAGCCAGACCCCATGTACATACAGCTGTTTCCGGGTTATTGCCCATCATCAGTGTACAGTAGGAGTCTGGCTTTTGCCAGTGAGAGGCCAGGGACAGGGGTCAGAAACGCTCTTTTCTCCTTAGGGAGAGCAACTATATACTATAAATAAGTGAGGAGACTCAAATGGCCACGCACACTCCTCTGGGTAATATGCAAATAAGGGAGATGGAATAAATCCTCCACAGCGCCACCTACTGAAAGGCAGCATTCCTTCGAGTCAAAGTGGGACTTTTTATACAAGTCTTGCTACAATGACTGGGAATCAAAAGCAAAGCCAGACCCCATATACATACAGCTGTTTCCGGGTTATTGCCCATCATCACTGTACAGTAGGAGTCTGGCTTTTGCTAGTGAGAGGCCAGGGACAGGGGTCAGAAACGCTCTTTTCTCCTTAGGGAGAGCAACTATATACTATAAATAAGTGAGGAGACTCAAATGGCCACGCACGCTCCTCTGGGTAATATGCAAATAAGGGAGATGGAATAAATCCTCCACAGTGCCACCTACTGAAAGGCAGCATTCCTTCGAGTCAAAGTGGGACTTTTTATACAAGTCTTGCTACAATGACTGGGAATCAAAAGCAAAGCCAGACCCCATGTACATACAGCTGTTTCCGGGTTATTGCCCATCATGAGTGTACAGTAGGAGTCTGGCTTTTGCTAGTGAGAGGCCAGGGACAGGGGTCAGAAACGCTCTTTTCTCCTTAGGGAGAGCAACTATATACTATAAATAAGTGAGGAGACTCAAATGGCCACGCACGCTCCTCTGGGTAATATGCAAATAAGGGAGATGGAATAAATCCTCCACAGTGCCACCTACTGAAAGGCAGCATTCCTTCGAGTCAAAGTGGGACTTTTTATACAAGTCTTGCTACAATGACTGGGAATCAAAAGCAAAGCCAGACCCCATGTACATACAGCTGTTTCCGGGTTATTGCCCATCATCAGTGTACAGTAGGAGTCTGGCTTTTGCTAGTGAGAGGCCAGGGACAGGGGTCAGAAACGCTCTTTTCTCCTTAGGGAGAGCAACTATATACTATAAATAAGTGAGGAGACTCAAATGGCCACGCACACTCCTCTGGGTAATATGCAAATAAGGGAGATGGAATAAATCCTCCACAGCGCCACCTACTGAAAGGCAGCATTCCTTCGAGTCAAAGTGGGACTTTTTATACAAGTCTTGCTACAATGACTGGGAATCAAAAGCAAAGCCAGACCCCATGTACATACAGCTGTTTCCGGGTTATTGCCCATCATCAGTGTACAGTAGGAGTCTGGCTTTTGCTAGTGAGAGGCCAGGGACAGGGGTCAGAAACGCTCTTTTCTCCTTAGGGAGAGCAACTATATACTATAAATAAGTGAGGAGACTCAAATGGCCACGCACGCTCCTCTGGGTAATATGCAAATAAGGGAGATGGAATAAACCCTCCACAGTGCCACCTACTGAAAGGCAGCATTCCTTCGAGTCAAAGTGGGACTTTTTATACAAGTCTTGCTACAATGACTGGGAATCAAAAGCAAAGCCAGACCCCATGTACATGCAGCTGTTTCCGGGTTATTGCCCATCATCAGTGTACAGTAGGAGTCTGGCTTTTGCTAGTGAGAGGCCAGGGACAGGGGTCAGAAACGCTCTTTTCTCCTTAGGGAGAGCAACTATATACTATAAATAAGTGAGGAGACTCAAATGGCCACGCACGCTCCTCTGGGTAATATGCAAATAAGGGAGATGGAATAAATCCTCCACAGTGCCACCTACTGAAAGGCAGCATTCCTTCGAGTCAAAGTGGGACTTTTTATACAAGTCTTGCTACAATGACTGGGAATCAAAAGCAAAGCCAGACCCCATGTACATGCAGCTGTTTCCGGGTTATTGCCCATCATCAGTGTACAGTAGGAGTCTGGCTTTTGCTAGTGAGAGGCCAGGGACAGGGGTCAGAAACGCTCTTTTCTCCTTAGGGAGAGCAACTATATACTATAAATAAGTGAGGAGACTCAAATGGCCACGCACGCTCCTCTGGGTAATATGCAAATAAGGGAGATGGAATAAATCCTCCACAGTGCCACCTACTGAAAGGCAGCATTCCTTCGAGTCAAAGTGGGACTTTTTATACAAGTCTTGCTACAATGACTGGGAATCAAAAGCAAAGCCAGACCCCATGTACATACAGCTGTTTCCGGGTTATTGCCCATCATCAGTGTACAGTAGGAGTCTGGCTTTTGCTAGTGAGAGGCCAGGGACAGGGGTCAGAAACGCTCTTTTCTCCTTAGGGAGAGCAACTATATACTATAAATAAGTGAGGAGACTCAAATGGCCACGCACGCTCCTCTGGGTAATATGCAAATAAGGGAGATGGAATAAATCCTCCGCAGTGCCACCTACTGAAAGGCAGCATTCCTTCGAGTCAAAGTGGGACTTTTTATACAAGTCTTGCTACAATGACTGGGAATCAAAAGCAAAGCCAGACCCCATGTACATGCAGCTGTTTCCGGGTTATTGCCCATCATCAGTGTACAGTAGGAGTCTGGCTTTTGCTAGTGAGAGGCCAGGGACAGGGGTCAGAAACGCTCTTTTCTCCTTAGGGAGAGCAACTATATACTATAAATAAGTGAGGAGACTCAAATGGCCACGCACGCTCCTCTGGGTAATATGCAAATAAGGGAGATGGAATAAATCCTCCACAGTGCCACCTACTGAAAGGCAGCATTCCTTCGAGTCAAAGTGGGACTTTTTATACAAGTCTTGCTACAATGACTGGGAATCAAAAGCAAAGCCAGACCCCATGTACATGCAGCTGTTTCCGGGTTATTGCCCATCATCAGTGTACAGTAGGAGTCTGGCTTTTGCTAGTGAGAGGCCAGGGACAGGGGTCAGAAACGCTCTTTTCTCCTTAGGGAGAGCAACTATATACTATAAATAAGTGAGGAGACTCAAATGGCCACGCACGCTCCTCTGGGTAATATGCAAATAAGGGAGATGGAATATATCCTCCACAGTGCCACCTACTGAAAGGCAGCATTCCTTCGAGTCAAAGTGGGACTTTTTATACAAGTCTTGCTACAATGACTGGGAATCAAAAGCAAAGCCAGACCCCATGTACATACAGCTGTTTCCGGGTTATTGCCCATCATCAGTGTACAGTAGGAGTCTGGCTTTTGCTAGTGAGAGGCCAGGGACAGGGGTCAGAAACGCTCTTTTCTCCTTAGGGAGAGCAACTATATACTATAAATAAGTGAGGAGACTCAAATGGCCACGCACGCTCCTCTGGGTAATATGCAAATAAGGGAGATGGAATAAATCCTCCACAGTGCCACCTACTGAAAGGCAGCATTCCTTCGAGTCAAAGTGGGACTTTTTATACAAGTCTTGCTACAATGACTGGGAATCAAAAGCAAAGCCAGACCCCATGTACATACAGCTGTTTCCGGGTTATTGCCCATCATCAGTGTACAGTAGGAGTCTGGCTTTTGCTAGTGAGAGGCCAGGGACAGGGGTCAGAAACGCTCTTTTCTCCTTAGGGAGAGCAACTATATACTATAAATAAGTGAGGAGACTCAAATGGCCACGCACGCTCCTCTGGGTAATATGCAAATAAGGGAGATGGAATAAATCCTCCACAGTGCCACCTACTGAAAGGCAGCATTCCTTCGAGTCAAAGTGGGACTTTTTATACAAGTCTTGCTACAATGACTGGGAATCAAAAGCAAAGCCAGACCCCATGTACATACAGCTGTTTCCGGGTTATTGCCCATCATCAGTGTACAGTAGGAGTCTGGCTTTTGCTAGTGAGAGGCCAGGGACAGGGGTCAGAAACGCTTTTTTCTCCTTAGGGAGAGCAACTATATACTATAAATAAGTGAGGAGACTCAAATGGCCACGCACGCTCCTCTGGGTAATATGCAAATAAGGGAGATGGAATAAATCCTCCACAGTGCCACCTACTGAAAGGCAGCATTCCTTCGAGTCAAAGTGGGACTTTTTATACAAGTCTTGCTACAATGACTGGGAATCAAAAGCAAAGCCAGACCCCATGTACATACAGCTGTTTCCGGGTTATTGCCCATCATCAGTGTACAGTAGGAGTCTGGCTTTTGCTAGTGAGAGGCCAGGGACAGGGGTCAGAAACGCTCTTTTCTCCTTAGGGAGAGCAACTATATACTATAAATAAGTGAGGAGACTCAAATGGCCACGCACGCTCCTCTGGGTAATATGCAAATAAGGGAGATGGAATAAATCCTCCACAGTGCCACCTACTGAAAGGCAGCATTCCTTCGAGTCAAAGTGGGACTTTTTATACAAGTCTTGCTACAATGACTGGGAATCAAAAGCAAAGCCAGACCCCATGTACATACAGCTGTTTCCGGGTTATTGCCCATCATCAGTGTACAGTAGGAGTCTGGCTTTTGCTAGTGAGAGGCCAGGGACAGGGGTCAGAAACGCTCTTTTCTCCTTAGGGAGAGCAACTATATACTATAAATAAGTGAGGAGACTCAAATGGCCACGCACGCTCCTCTGGGTAATATGCAAATAAGGGAGATGGAATAAATCCTCCACAGTGCCACCTACTGAAAGGCAGCATTCCTTCGAGTCAAAGTGGGACTTTTTATACAAGTCTTGCTACAATGACTGGGAATCAAAAGCAAAGCCAGACCCCATGTACATGCAGCTGTTTCCGGGTTATTGCCCATCATCAGTGTACAGTAGGAGTCTGGCTTTTGCTAGTGAGAGGCCAGGGACAGGGGTCAGAAACGCTCTTTTCTCCTTAGGGAGAGCAACTATATACTATAAATAAGTGAGGAGACTCAAATGGCCACGCACGCTCCTCTGGGTAATATGCAAATAAGGGAGATGGAATAAATCCTCCACAGTGCCACCTACTGAAAGGCAGCATTCCTTCAAGTCAAAGTGGGACTTTTTATACAAGTCTTGCTACAATGACTGGGAATCAAAAGCAAAGCCAGACCCCATGTACATGCAGCTGTTTCCGGGTTATTGCCCATCATCAGTGTACAGTAGGAGTCTGGCTTTTGCTAGTGAGAGGCCAGGGACAGGGGTCAGAAACGCTCTTTTCTCCTTAGGGAGAGCAACTATATACTATAAATAAGTGAGGAGACTCAAATGGCCACGCACACTCCTCTGGGTAATATGCAAATAAGGGAGATGGAATAAATCCTCCACAGCGCCACCTACTGAAAGGCAGCATTCCTTCGAGTCAAAGTGGGACTTTTTATACAAGTCTTGCTACAATGACTGGGAATCAAAAGCAAAGCCAGACCCCATGTACATACAGCTGTTTCCGGGTTATTGCCCATCATCAGTGTACAGTAGGAGTCTGGCTTTTGCTAGTGAGAGGCCAGGGACAGGGGTCAGAAACGCTCTTTTCTCCTTAGGGAGAGCAACTATATACTATAAATAAGTGAGGAGACTCAAATGGCCACGCACGCTCCTCTGGGTAATATGCAAATAAGGGAGATGGAATAAACCCTCCACAGTGCCACCTACTGAAAGGCAGCATTCCTTCGAGTCAAAGTGGGACTTTTTATACAAGTCTTGCTACAATGACTGGGAATCAAAAGCAAAGCCAGACCCCATGTACATGCAGCTGTTTCCGGGTTATTGCCCATCATCAGTGTACAGTAGGAGTCTGGCTTTTGCTAGTGAGAGGCCAGGGACAGGGGTCAGAAACGCTCTTTTCTCCTTAGGGAGAGCAACTATATACTATAAATAAGTGAGGAGACTCAAATGGCCACGCACGCTCCTCTGGGTAATATGCAAATAAGGGAGATGGAATAAATCCTCCACAGTGCCACCTACTGAAAGGCAGCATTCCTTCGAGTCAAAGTGGGACTTTTTATACAAGTCTTGCTACAATGACTGGGAATCAAAAGCAAAGCCAGACCCCATGTACATGCAGCTGTTTCCGGGTTATTGCCCATCATCAGTGTACAGTAGGAGTCTGGCTTTTGCTAGTGAGAGGCCAGGGACAGGGGTCAGAAACGCTCTTTTCTCCTTAGGGAGAGCAACTATATACTATAAATAAGTGAGGAGACTCAAATGGCCACGCACGCTCCTCTGGGTAATATGCAAATAAGGGAGATGGAATAAATCCTCCACAGTGCCACCTACTGAAAGGCAGCATTCCTTCGAGTCAAAGTGGGACTTTTTATACAAGTCTTGCTACAATGACTGGGAATCAAAAGCAAAGCCAGACCCCATGTACATGCAGCTGTTTCCGGGTTATTGCCCATCATCAGTGTACAGTAGGAGTCTGGCTTTTGCTAGTGAGAGGCCAGGGACAGGGGTCAGAAACGCTCTTTTCTCCTTAGGGAGAGCAACTATATACTATAAATAAGTGAGGAGACTCAAATGGCCACGCACGCTCCTCTGGGTAATATGCAAATAAGGGAGATGGAATAAATCCTCCACAGTGCCACCTACTGAAAGGCAGCATTCCTTCGAGTCAAAGTGGGACTTTTTATACAAGTCTTGCTACAATGACTGGGAATCAAAAGCAAAGCCAGACCCCATGTACATGCAGCTGTTTCCGGGTTATTGCCCATCATCAGTGTACAGTAGGAGTCTGGCTTTTGCTAGTGAGAGGCCAGGGACAGGGGTCAGAAACGCTCTTTTCTCCTTAGGGAGAGCAACTATATACTATAAATAAGTGAGGAGACTCAAATGGCCACGCACGCTCCTCTGGGTAATATGCAAATAAGGGAGATGGAATATATCCTCCACAGTGCCACCTACTGAAAGGCAGCATTCCTTCGAGTCAAAGTGGGACTTTTTATACAAGTCTTGCTACAATGACTGGGAATCAAAAGCAAAGCCAGACCCCATGTACATACAGCTGTTTCCGGGTTATTGCCCATCATCAGTGTACAGTAGGAGTCTGGCTTTTGCTAGTGAGAGGCCAGGGACAGGGGTCAGAAACGCTCTTTTCTCCTTAGGGAGAGCAACTATATACTATAAATAAGTGAGGAGACTCAAATGGCCACGCACGCTCCTCTGGGTAATATGCAAATAAGGGAGATGGAATAAATCCTCCACAGTGCCACCTACTGAAAGGCAGCATTCCTTCGAGTCAAAGTGGGACTTTTTATACAAGTCTTGCTACAATGACTGGGAATCAAAAGCAAAGCCAGACCCCATGTACATACAGCTGTTTCCGGGTTATTGCCCATCATCAGTGTACAGTAGGAGTCTGGCTTTTGCTAGTGAGAGGCCAGGGACAGGGGTCAGAAACGCTCTTTTCTCCTTAGGGAGAGCAACTATATACTATAAATAAGTGAGGAGACTCAAATGGCCACGCACGCTCCTCTGGGTAATATGCAAATAAGGGAGATGGAATAAATCCTCCACAGTGCCACCTACTGAAAGGCAGCATTCCTTCGAGTCAAAGTGGGACTTTTTATACAAGTCTTGCTACAATGACTGGGAATCAAAAGCAAAGCCAGACCCCATGTACATACAGCTGTTTCCGGGTTATTGCCCATCATCAGTGTACAGTAGGAGTCTGGCTTTTGCTAGTGAGAGGCCAGGGACAGGGGTCAGAAACGCTCTTTTCTCCTTAGGGAGAGCAACTATATACTATAAATAAGTGAGGAGACTCAAATGGCCACGCACGCTCCTCTGGGTAATATGCAAATAAGGGAGATGGAATAAATCCTCCACAGTGCCACCTACTGAAAGGCAGCATTCCTTCGAGTCAAAGTGGGACTTTTTATACAAGTCTTGCTACAATGACTGGGAATCAAAAGCAAAGCCAGACCCCATGTACATACAGCTGTTTCCGGGTTATTGCCCATCATCAGTGTACAGTAGGAGTCTGGCTTTTGCTAGTGAGAGGCCAGGGACAGGGGTCAGAAACGCTCTTTTCTCCTTAGGGAGAGCAACTATATACTATAAATAAGTGAGGAGACTCAAATGGCCACGCACGCTCCTCTGGGTAATATGCAAATAAGGGAGATGGAATAAATCCTCCACAGTGCCACCTACTGAAAGGCAGCATTCCTTCGAGTCAAAGTGGGACTTTTTATACAAGTCTTGCTACAATGACTGGGAATCAAAAGCAAAGCCAGACCCCATGTACATACAGCTGTTTCCGGGTTATTGCCCATCATCAGTGTACAGTAGGAGTCTGGCTTTTGCTAGTGAGAGGCCAGGGACAGGGGTCAGAAACGCTCTTTTCTCCTTAGGGAGAGCAACTATATACTATAAATAAGTGAGGAGACTCAAATGGCCACGCACGCTCCTCTGGGTAATATGCAAATAAGGGAGATGGAATAAATCCTCCACAGTGCCACCTACTGAAAGGCAGCATTCCTTCGAGTCAAAGTGGGACTTTTTATACAAGTCTTGCTACAATGACTGGGAATCAAAAGCAAAGCCAGACCCCATGTACATGCAGCTGTTTCCGGGTTATTGCCCATCATCAGTGTACAGTAGGAGTCTGGCTTTTGCTAGTGAGAGGCCAGGGACAGGGGTCAGAAACGCTCTTTTCTCCTTAGGGAGAGCAACTATATACTATAAATAAGTGAGGAGACTCAAATGGCCACGCACGCTCCTCTGGGTAATATGCAAATAAGGGAGATGGAATAAATCCTCCACAGTGCCACCTACTGAAAGGCAGCATTCCTTCAAGTCAAAGTGGGACTTTTTATACAAGTCTTGCTACAATGACTGGGAATCAAAAGCAAAGCCAGACCCCATGTACATGCAGCTGTTTCCGGGTTATTGCCCATCATCAGTGTACAGTAGGAGTCTGGCTTTTGCTAGTGAGAGGCCAGGGACAGGGGTCAGAAACGCTCTTTTCTCCTTAGGGAGAGCAACTATATACTATAAATAAGTGAGGAGACTCAAATGGCCACGCACGCTCCTCTGGGTAATATGCAAATAAGGGAGATGGAATAAATCCTCCACAGTGCCACCTACTGAAAGGCAGCATTCCTTCGAGTCAAAGTGGGACTTTTTATACAAGTCTTGCTACAATGACTGGGAATCAAAAGCAAAGCCAGACCCCATGTACATGCAGCTGTTTCCGGGTTATTGCCCATCATCAGTGTACAGTAGGAGTCTGGCTTTTGCTAGTGAGAGGCCAGGGACAGGGGTCAGAAACGCTCTTTTCTCCTTAGGGAGAGCAACTATATACTATAAATAAGTGAGGAGACTCAAATGGCCACGCACGCTCCTCTGGGTAATATGCAAATAAGGGAGATGGAATAAATCCTCCACAGTGCCACCTACTGAAAGGCAGCATTCCTTCGAGTCAAAGTGGGACTTTTTATACAAGTCTTGCTACAATGACTGGGAATCAAAAGCAAAGCCAGACCCCATGTACATACAGCTGTTTCCGGGTTATTGCCCATCATCAGTGTACAGTAGGAGTCTGGCTTTTGCTAGTGAGAGGCCAGGGACAGGGGTCAGAAACGCTCTTTTCTCCTTAGGGAGAGCAACTATATACTATAAATAAGTGAGGAGACTCAAATGGCCACGCACGCTCCTCTGGGTAATATGCAAATAAGGGAGATGGAATAAATCCTCCACAGTGCCACCTACTGAAAGGCAGCATTCCTTCGAGTCAAAGTGGGACTTTTTATACAAGTCTTGCTACAATGACTGGGAATCAAAAGCAAAGCCAGACCCCATGTACATACAGCTGTTTCCGGGTTATTGCCCATCATCAGTGTACAGTAGGAGTCTGGCTTTTGCTAGTGAGAGGCCAGGGACAGGGGTCAGAAACGCTCTTTTCTCCTTAGGGAGAGCAACTATATACTATAAATAAGTGAGGAGACTCAAATGGCCACGCACGCTCCTCTGGGTAATATGCAAATAAGGGAGATGGAATAAATCCTCCACAGTGCCACCTACTGAAAGGCAGCATTCCTTCGAGTCAAAGTGGGACTTTTTATACAAGTCTTGCTACAATGACTGGGAATCAAAAGCAAAGCCAGACCCCATGTACATGCAGCTGTTTCCGGGTTATTGCCCATCATCAGTGTACAGTAGGAGTCTGGCTTTTGCTAGTGAGAGGCCAGGGACAGGGGTCAGAAACGCTCTTTTCTCCTTAGGGAGAGCAACTATATACTATAAATAAGTGAGGAGACTCAAATGGCCACGCACGCTCCTCTGGGTAATATGCAAATAAGGGAGATGGAATAAATCCTCCACAGTGCCACCTACTGAAAGGCAGCATTCCTTCGAGTCAAAGTGGGACTTTTTATACAAGTCTTGCTACAATGACTGGGAATCAAAAGCAAAGCCAGACCCCATGTACATACAGCTGTTTCCGGGTTATTGCCCATCATCAGTGTACAGTAGGAGTCTGGCTTTTGCTAGTGAGAGGCCAGGGACAGGGGTCAGAAACGCTCTTTTCTCCTTAGGGAGAGCAACTATATACTATAAATAAGTGAGGAGACTCAAATGGCCACGCACGCTCCTCTGGGTAATATGCAAATAAGGGAGATGGAATAAATCCTCCACAGTGCCACCTACTGAAAGGCAGCATTCCTTCGAGTCAAAGTGGGACTTTTTATACAAGTCTTGCTACAATGACTGGGAATCAAAAGCAAAGCCAGACCCCATGTACATACAGCTGTTTCCGGGTTATTGCCCATCATCAGTGTACAGTAGGAGTCTGGCTTTTGCTAGTGAGAGGCCAGGGACAGGGGTCAGAAACGCTCTTTTCTCCTTAGGGAGAGCAACTATATACTATAAATAAGTGAGGAGACTCAAATGGCCACGCACGCTCCTCTGGGTAATATGCAAATAAGGGAGATGGAATATATCCTCCACAGTGCCACCTACTGAAAGGCAGCATTCCTTCGAGTCAAAGTGGGACTTTTTATACAAGTCTTGCTACAATGACTGGGAATCAAAAGCAAAGCCAGACCCCATGTACATACAGCTGTTTCCGGGTTATTGCCCATCATCAGTGTACAGTAGGAGTCTGGCTTTTGCTAGTGAGAGGCCAGGGACAGGGGTCAGAAACGCTCTTTTCTCCTTAGGGAGAGCAACTATATACTATAAATAAGTGAGGAGACTCAAATGGCCACGCACGCTCCTCTGGGTAATATGCAAATAAGGGAGATGGAATAAATCCTCCACAGTGCCACCTACTGAAAGGCAGCATTCCTTCGAGTCAAAGTGGGACTTTTTATACAAGTCTTGCTACAATGACTGGGAATCAAAAGCAAAGCCAGACCCCATGTACATACAGCTGTTTCCGGGTTATTGCCCATCATGAGTGTACAGTAGGAGTCTGGCTTTTGCTAGTGAGAGGCCAGGGACAGGGGTCAGAAACGCTCTTTTCTCCTTAGGGAGAGCAACTATATACTATAAATAAGTGAGGAGACTCAAATGGCCACGTACGCTCCTCTGGGTAATATGCAAATAAGGGAGATGGAATAAATCCTCCACAGTGCCACCTACTGAAAGGCAGCATTCCTTCGAGTCAAAGTGGGACTTTTTATACAAGTCTTGCTACAATGACTGGGAATCAAAAGCAAAGCCAGACCCCATGTACATACAGCTGTTTCCGGGTTATTGCCCATCATCAGTGTACAGTAGGAGTCTGGCTTTTGCTAGTGAGAGGCCAGGGACAGGGGTCAGAAACGCTCTTTTCTCCTTAGGGAGAGCAACTATATACTATAAATAAGTGAGGAGACTCAAATGGCCACGCACGCTCCTCTGGGTAATATGCAAATAAGGGAGATGGAATAAATCCTCCACAGTGCCACCTACTGAAAGGCAGCATTCCTTCGAGTCAAAGTGGGACTTTTTATACAAGTCTTGCTACAATGACTGGGAATCAAAAGCAAAGCCAGACCCCATGTGCATGCAGCTGTTTCCGGGTTATTGCCCATCATCAGTGTACAGTAGGAGTCTGGCTTTTGCTAGTGAGAGGCCAGGGACAGGGGTCAGAAACGCTCTTTTCTCCTTAGGGAGAGCAACTATATACTATAAATAAGTGAGGAGACTCAAATGGCCACGCACGCTCCTCTGGGTAATATGCAAATAAGGGAGATGGAATAAATCCTCCACAGTGCCACCTACTGAAAGGCAGCATTCCTTCGAGTCAAAGTGGGACTTTTTATACAAGTCTTGCTACAATGACTGGGAATCAAAAGCAAAGCCAGACCCCATGTACATGCAGCTGTTTCCGGGTTATTGCCCATCATCAGTGTACAGTAGGAGTCTGGCTTTTGCTAGTGAGAGGCCAGGGACAGGGGTCAGAAACGCTCTTTTCTCCTTAGGGAGAGCAACTATATACTATAAATAAGTGAGGAGACTCAAATGGCCACGCACGCTCCTCTGGGTAATATGCAAATAAGGGAGATGGAATAAATCCTCCACAGTGCCACCTACTGAAAGGCAGCATTCCTTCGAGTCAAAGTGGGACTTTTTATACAAGTCTTGCTACAATGACTGGGAATCAAAAGCAAAGCCAGACCCCATGTACATGCAGCTGTTTCCGGGTTATTGCCCATCATCAGTGTACAGTAGGAGTCTGGCTTTTGCTAGTGAGAGGCCAGGGACAGGGGTCAGAAACGCTCTTTTCTCCTTAGGGAGAGCAACTATATACTATAAATAAGTGAGGAGACTCAAATGGCCACGCACGCTCCTCTGGGTAATATGCAAATAAGGGAGATGGAATAAATCCTCCACAGTGCCACCTACTGAAAGGCAGCATTCCTTCGAGTCAAAGTGGGACTTTTTATACAAGTCTTGCTACAATGACTGGGAATCAAAAGCAAAGCCAGACCCCATGTACATGCAGCTGTTTCCGGGTTATTGCCCATCATCAGTGTACAGTAGGAGTCTGGCTTTTGCTAGTGAGAGGCCAGGGACAGGGGTCAGAAACGCTCTTTTCTCCTTAGGGAGAGCAACTATATACTATAAATAAGTGAGGAGACTCAAATGGCCACGCACGCTCCTCTGGGTAATATGCAAATAAGGGAGATGGAATAAATCCTCCACAGTGCCACCTACTGAAAGGCAGCATTCCTTCGAGTCAAAGTGGGGCTTTTTATACAAGTCTTGCTACAATGACTGGGAATCAAAAGCAAAGCCAGACCCCATGTACATGCAGCTGTTTCCGGGTTATTGCCCATCATCAGTGTACAGTAGGAGTCTGGCTTTTGCTAGTGAGAGGCCAGGGACAGGGGTCAGAAACGCTCTTTTCTCCTTAGGGAGAGCAACTATATACTATAAATAAGTGCGGAGACTCAAATGGCCACGCACGCTCCTCTGGGTAATATGCAAATAAGGGAGATGGAATAAATCCTCCACAGTGCCACCTACTGAAAGGCAGCATTCCTTCGAGTCAAAGTGGGACTTTTTATACAAGTCTTGCTACAATGACTGGGAATCAAAAGCAAAGCCAGACCCCATGTACATGCAGCTGTTTCCGGGTTATTGCCCATCATCAGTGTACAGTAGGAGTCTGGCTTTTGCTAGTGAGAGGCCAGGGACAGGGGTCAGAAACGCTCTTTTCTCCTTAGGGAGAGCAACTATATACTATAAATAAGTGAGGAGACTCAAATGGCCACGCACGCTCCTCTGGGTAATATGCAAATAAGGGATATGGAATAAATCCTCCACAGTGCCACCTACTGAAAGGCAGCATTCCTTCGAGTCAAAGTGGGACTTTTTATACAAGTCTTGCTATAATGACTGGGAATCAAAAGCAAAGCCAGACCCCATGTACATACAGCTGTTTCCGGGTTATTGCCCATCATCAGTGTACAGTAGGAGTCTTGCTTTTGCTAGTGAGAGGCCAGGGACAGGGGTCAGAAACGCTCTTTTCTCCTTAGGGAGAGCAACTATATACTATAAATAAGTGAGGAGACTCAAATGGCCACGCACGCTCCTCTGGGTAATATGCAAATAAGGGAGATGGAATAAATCCTCCACAGTGCCACCTACTGAAAGGCAGCATTCCTTCGAGTCAAAGTGGGACTTTTTATACAAGTCTTGCTACAATGACTGGGAATCAAAAGCAAAGCCAGACCCCATGTACATACAGCTGTTTCCGGGTTATTGCCCATCATCAGTGTACAGTAGGAGTCTGGCTTTTGCTAGTGAGAGGCCAGGGACAGGGGTCAGAAACGCTCTTTTCTCCTTAGGGAGAGCAACTATATACTATAAATAAGTGAGGAGACTCAAATGGCCACGCACGCTCCTCTGGGTAATATGCAAATAAGGGAGATGGAATAAATCCTCCACAGTGCCACCTACTGAAAGGCAGCATTCCTTCGAGTCAAAGTGGGACTTTTTATACAAGTCTTGCTACAATGACTGGGAATCAAAAGCAAAGCCAGACCCCATGTACATGCAGCTGTTTCCAGGTTATTGCCCATCATCAGTGTACAGTAGGAGTCTGGCTTTTGCTAGTGAGAGGCCAGGGACAGGGGTCAGAAACGCTCTTTTCTCCTTAGGGAGAGCAACTATATACTATAAATAAGTGAGGAGACTCAAATGGCCACGCACGCTCCTCTGGGTAATATGCAAATAAGGGAGATGGAATAAATCCTCCACAGTGCCACCTACTGAAAGGCAGCATTCCTTCGAGTCAAAGTGGGACTTTTTATACAAGTCTTGCTACAATGACTGGGAATCAAAAGCAAAGCCAGACCCCATGTACATGCAGCTGTTTCCGGGTTATTGCCCATCATCAGTGTACAGTAGGAGTCTGGCTTTTGCTAGTGAGAGGCCAGGGACAGGGGTCAGAAACGCTCTTTTCTCCTTAGGGAGAGCAACTATATACTATAAATAAGTGCGGAGACTCAAATGGCCACGCACGCTCCTCTGGGTAATATGCAAATAAGGGAGATGGAATAAATCCTCCACAGTGCCACCTACTGAAAGGCAGCATTCCTTCGAGTCAAAGTGGGACTTTTTATACAAGTCTTGCTACAATGACTGGGAATCAAAAGCAAAGCCAGACCCCATGTACATGCAGCTGTTTCCGGGTTATTGCCCATCATCAGTGTACAGTAGGAGTCTGGCTTTTGCTAGTGAGAGGCCAGGGACAGGGGTCAGAAACGCTCTTTTCTCCTTAGGGAGAGCAACTATATACTATAAATAAGTGAGGAGACT